>NC_047676.1:35652089-35952848 GCF_011762505.2 Arvicanthis niloticus | reverse complement strand
GTATTTTAACTTTTGTCTTTATATGATTTCAAACTATAGAACCAAGCAAGCACTTTATATATTAATTTATGAAAGAACCCACTCCAGCCTACGCATACTGCCTGTACTTGAGTAGTAATAAGAAATGTATCCATGGTTCTGTCTAGAGAGCCCTGTTTTCTTTGTCATGTGGGTTGTACAAATACACACAAACCATTTCCATGGACTTTGGGAATATCACATCTACACTTGGTCAAACTCACTCCTGCTAGTCTCTAGGGGAGATGTGAACTTCCTAAGTGTGGGGACATAATGTCTCATGGCCAACACCACGAATTATGAAACTGAGTATTTAATTATCAATGACAAGAGAATATAGTTTGTCAAGTTACAGTTATAATTTGAAAAATCTGTTAATACATTACACAGTCAAATCAAAATTCACATTTCTAAGTAGCCATGGAATGAATTTAGGGCTAATTTGTATTATTGTGAGGATTTGTCAAACTCATAGCACATATGTGTTTGAGCCATGAGTTTGAACCCCTAAAACTTGTTCCATAGTAAGTATTTTACTACTTAGAACCATCCATATTTACCTGACTTATGAGCTCTTCAACAGAACAAATAAGACTTTCTGGTGGGGGGGAAAAATCAATATGTGCTCCAATGATTCATTTTTCTTCTAATTAAGGCAAGAAGAGAAAAATGCTACATTGTAATTAGGTACATTAGAGAAATTTACTTTAAAATTAATAAATGTGGCAGACATTTTATTAGGCTATCTTTAAGATAAATATCTGTATTACCATAATGATAATTTATTGGACTATTCCATGAAGTAATTCATCTAACCCTCTGTGTTAACTTTAATTTTTTTCTCCATTTATAAATAAAAAGCAATGGTCAGAGTCAAATAGACTGAATCGTTTCTGTGTAATGAATAAGATGAATTAGTCTATAAAACATAAAATCGATATAAAGTCTTTGCCTGGCTGCCAACAGTTTATAAATGTTTACAGGAGCCTCAGGAAGAATATAGACTCAGGATTTACTTCTGGTCCTAAGTGACCTTTCTACAGGTGCTTGGATAAGCTCTTCAATCTCCCTGGATCCCCTGGTGTCATCTCTTGTACAAGGGAAGGGATATGAAGCAGACATTCTCTACATTTCTTCAAGCTCTTCTCTGATTATACAATGTGCTAAAACATAGCCTTCCTTGAGATTTAAATACCTTCAGTTCTTCTCACTTAAAAAACAAAACAAAACAAAAATAGTGGGGTTTTTTTTTTTTTTTAAACTTGGGATTTTTTTTTTAACTTATTCATTTTGAGGCTATGAAGGCAATGCCTTAGACTTATCACAGGCTTTCATTCCATACAGATTTCTGAAAGTAATTTATAGCTTAGTTTTATGACATAAAAATTACATAAAAAATAATGTTTACCAATGCCTCCTTACTGCAGTAAACCTAACTTAAGGAATCCTTTGGCTTCTACTAATGTATAACTCAGCTATAATATCATGATTTATTGATTTCTCTAGAAGGATTAATGCTATGATAATTGTGCTTAGGAAAACACTTCCTGCACAGAAGAGCAGACTTTTTTTTCTTTCATATGAGTTATGTATGAATTCACTCAGGGTCTTCTCTACTAGAAGAAACTGGGCAATAATTTTTCTAGAAAGGATTTACTTCAATATCAGAAAATATTTTTGTATAAAGTCAAATGAAACTCTATTCATACCTTTGATTGACAGCACTTAGATGGGCCCTTCTGGAAGTATCTGCAGCTCTAAACACCTGTGCTTTGTACTGTCCCCACCACACCACATCCCATGTGACCTTTCATTTTAAACTGGGACAAGCTGTTAATCAGACACAAGAACTTCTAGGCACTTCCTTTACCCTAGTTTGCCATCAAATCCTTCCCTCATTTGTGAGGTAAATTTATATTAGAACTTACTCGGACAGTTACAAAGAGCCCACCATAAATCCAGGGCCTGGAAACACACCGTATCTGTCATTCTATGAATATATGTTAATGGGAGTAATGCTTTGCCATAAATCCTGTGCCTGAAAACACACCATATCTGCCTTTTTAGTAATATATGCTAATGGAAGGTAATGTTTTAAAATATAACACTTACAAAATTCATAAAGATTCTTGACATATTCAGATAAGAATAAGTTTAGGGTTATTTGTGTTTGTTTGTTTCTTTGTTTCTTTGTTTTGTCGTTGTTTTGGTCTTTACTAGGAAGAGACATAATAAAGCATTACCTAGATCATGCTCTCCAGTAGACAAAGCTATAGAAGATTGTCTTACTTGACTTGTGGGAAGAGCCACTCTATTGTGCTATTGGGAAGGTCACCGGTCCCTAAACAGGAGGTTCCTGAACAGTAGAAGAGATGAGAGAGCAGGATGAGAGAAAGCAAGAAGGATACATTTATGTCATTTCTTTGCTCTTGACTGTGGGTGGGTGTAATGTGACTAACTGAGTTCTTGCCCTGACCTCCTTGAAACCACAGCCTATGACCCGGAATCATGAGCCAAATAAAACCTTTTCCCCAAAGTCGCTTTCTATCAGAGTATCTGTCACAGCAACAAAAAGGAAAAGCAGAATAACCAATGAGACAAAACAGCTAGAAAAAAATGTCAAGCTGAGACTGTGAAAAGACACAGTAGATCACTAACTCCAAGTATTTGTTGACTACTGATGGGCATCAAAGACTTGGAGTCAAGTTTTATTTGTAAGAAATGTCTTAAACAAAATTCAACAAGTCAGCAAAATTTTAAAGAGTTGTGTTTGCATTTCACAACAATATTTCTGACATTATTAAATACTAGGTCAGTGCCAGTGGGTTGACTATTTAAAGTTATGTGTGTGTGTTCAATGCTATGTACGGAACACAAGACCTTGAACATACTAGGTAAATTCTCTATCACGGAGCTGGATCCCCCAGACCAAATGTTTAAACTTTTTCTTTAAATTACCAGTTAATTAAATAAATCTTGAATTTATAATTCTTTTAGGATTGGCCTCCATTCTGATCTATAAGATCAAGCTGATTGCTTAGTTCTTTTCTATGTCGTGAGTTACTAAGTGAGAACGTAAAAGGACCATTTGGTCTTTAGAAAGGTAGGAAATATATATCACCTTGTGGAACATTGGTAATGATTTTTCTCATTTGGAACTCATTTCTATTTGTAATTCTAAGTGTCAAGTGACTTGGAAGGCACTGCAACAGATAGAGAAACAAAATAACTGGCCTGCATTATGCAGAACAGGAAGCCCATGTCTATACCTGTACTAGCTAGCCCAAACTTAGACTAATCATTGGTCCACAGTGCTGTCCTCCTTTGGGGGAATAAAAAAAAAAAAGGTCATTCAAGAAAAAGCATATTCTTTCATCCCTGATTTGAATGGCTGGGGATAAAATGAATTCCAATTGTACTCAACCAGCTTCACAACCATGAACATAACATTAAGATCTTTACTCCGTAGATTGTCAATGCAAATCATCATTTGAGAATGTCCATAAAAGTTGTTGAAGCCTCCTAACTTCCCTTTAACATTTCTACAGTCATATTTGTAAGAAAACAACTCTGATAATAAAATCTTTAATAAAAGATTTATTTTATTTTATATGTATGTATGTTTCATCTGCATGTAAGCACCATGTACATGTCTGGTGCTGATAGAGGACAGGAGGAATTTGGTTCCCCCGGTCCTTTGAAAGAGCAGTGCATGCTTTTAACCACTGATCTGTTCCCTAATTTCTGATAACAATCTACTCCAAGTTTTTTTTTTTAAACATGGCCAAAGAAACAATACATATAATAGTGCCTGATCCCAAATTCATATTTTGACAGTTATGTAGCTATCAAGAATCCTATACCTCTTGTTCAGAAGAAAACCCTCTTCTATCCACAACTATCAAAAGCTTTTCCCAGGGATGTTAAATGCTGCTCTTATTTGTATCTCTTCCTGTAATGGTTCCACTTCTCTCCACATGGTTTTGCCTTTGCTTTTGTACATCAAAGCTCTCCCTGCCTCTGAGTTGTAATGTATAGAGCAGTGGGTGGTCCTTGCACTAGCAGAGCTAACAATGCCTGAAAATTCACAGGCTGGAAAATATAATTCAAGGGTCCCAGCCTAGATCTAGAGTAGAAGAACCTATCAACCTGTGTTTAAATATGCTGTCCAGATGATTGCTGGGCAGGATTGAGTTTGGGGACCACTATGGTAAATTAGTTAACTTGACACCATAGTGATTCAGCTGACAGGACACAGATTTACTAGCCCTCAGCCCTGTGTGCTTTAAGTAGTTTGTCCCAATTACCAAATAAAAAACTAAGACTCCAGGAGTGTAATTGACTTACCTGTATTGTTTAGCTACCCAGCATCGGAGATGGAAACCCTGATTCTTCTGCTTTTGCACAGCTATTACTTAATTCACTTCCCTTTAAAACAGGTGGTACATAGAAATATGAATTAAGGGAAGGAGAAGCTGACTAAAACAAAACAAGACAAAAAACTAATATTCATATTATATTATTTTTTAGCTACACTCAACATAGTGATTACTTAGACATTCTTTCAAAGAAAATTAAGCTAAATTGTTGAATTAGCCTAATACACCATCTCAGACAGGTCAAAAACATGTTCTCATTGCTACTGTATGCAGAATACATTTTAGAATGCTTGTATTCCAGTATGACAGATGTGACTCCAAGATAAATGATATTTTATTTTCATTAAAACCCAGACAGGTTTAAACTGGTAATAAACTAACAGACACTAACATGACCAGCTCCCCTTCTTAGGTAAACTGCAGTAATCCTTTTGATCTCTTTTTGGTATCAAATATTTATGGAATATTTTAGTGACACATAACATCCGTGATTTTGGTTAGAGTTTTTTTACTCTACAGGCTCTGGATAATTTTTTTTATTACCATGTGATCATCAAAGGGAAAACAACAGCGCTAGAGACTGAATCCAGACAATAGGCCAGCTGTTTGGACACTCACAGTAAGGGAGAGAAGCATTATGGGAACTGGGGTCAACTCTATGACAAAGGTAACTGAGGTTTTTAAAGAAAGAACAGATAGAGACTGTCTTAGCACCTTTTCTGTTGCTATGACAAAATACCTAAAACTGTGTATCATGTAAGGAGTAAAAGTTTATTTGATTCACCATTACCATTCCAGAGAACAGAAAGTTCAATATCAAGATTTGGCATCTGTCAAAGTTTCCTTGAAGCATCACTTGGTGAAGAAGAACAGATTAGCTTAGGTCTCTCTCTGTATGTAGCCATGAATGCCACTACAGAAACCTACCTCAACCTTGGTTCTCTATTTAGCCATAAATACCATCATATAAACCCACATCACCCTCATAACTCTGTCTAAGCCTTTGGTATATTACTAATAGCAGTTTTATTTAGTAAGGCCTAACAATATAGAAAAAATAAAGGCTTTGGATCCAAACATCAAATCAACTACATTCAAGACAGTATATATCCACTCTTTTATGTAATTTTGCCAAAGCTTTTTCTAGTATGCAATAGCACAATGCTTAACTCTGATATATTTTGTTAAGTTAATTGGGAATTTGAGTCATATATAAAAGTGCAAAGCCCATAAAGGGCCTTTGTAACAGCTTTGTTTGTGCTACCTATTATTTTTAAATTAATTTAAGGGAGCTGGAGATATGGCTGAATGGTTACATGAATACATTATTTTGTTGCCTTTTATTGACCAAAATATAAATATTGCTTAAATCAAAGATGCTACATGAAAAATAACATTTCAACACTGTGTTCAAAATTCTTCTACTTATAATTATATTAACTAATAGTTGAACATATATTTAAAATTTATAAAAATCCTTTAGATTTGCAATAACTTACCTATAACTGATAACAAATACATCTTACAATTTATTTTTTCTTTGAATTCATTTTGATATTTTGTTTTATTTTCATTTTTGTGTTATTGAGATAGGAATTTATTGATTCATAATTTTACAAATGAGACTCCTAGCAAAACCAAAAATTCTAGATTTCAGAAATGCCCTCATTTTGCCATGAACAGTCATTGATTTCCTTGGCATTCTTGACTATACACCAAGTGTATATTATGAACAACATGTATTTATTATGGTTCTTTAATGAAAATGAATTATAGAGGAGATGAGTTCCAACGTGATTCTTAGAGGACCAAATGCATAGCCATGACATACTACTGTGTGTAGCTACTCAAGCTCTGATGCACACGACTGAAAAGTGATGGTGACCAAGATGGTCTTCCATGTTAGCACATACTAGATCAGTTTGAGACTCAACAATTAATGGAAAAGAGGGAGAAATTTAACTTTAAAACTTCTAATATCATTATACTAAACACGACATATTTCAAAATATTGATTAAAACTATTAAAGTATCTAGTATTTTAATTGTCTTTGGGCTTGGTAATAGATATCTTTACACTGAGCCATGTGTCTGAGTCTCCAAAGTTTTTTAGTAGAAATAAATGTAGCATCATATAGGTTGCAAAACTGTAGAGAGGTCCCGTAGACCCTTCATTCACTTTTAAGCAGGAGGCTCTTTCAACTGGCATTGAATTTCAAAGTAGACACATACAAATATAATAGCAGCTGATTTAACAAACCTCAAAAAAAAAATTCTTGTGTTCCTGTCCAAGAATGATTATATATATGAGAGACACCTGCAGGCGTGGTTCCTCCCAAAGAGGCGTCCACATTCACAGGTGCTTGCAATAGATGCAGCCATTGTCTGTGTCCTTCAAAGCTTTCGAATTATGAATTAGTGACCTGTGGTATAACACAGACTTACTTTCAGAACTCAAAAGGGCATTAAACCACTTAAGTCTTTCCTCTCTATTTTGAAAGAATAGTAAACCCCCTTTGAAGATACAGGCAAACTTATTCTGATAGAAACATCAAGCAATACACATACACATACATCCTAGAGCATCATGTGATGACCCTTAAATATGTACATTTTAATGTCTCAATTTTAAAATGCTTAAAAGTAAATATCTATATGTTTCCCCAAACTAGCTGTAAACAAAAAGAGGGGGAGGGTGTCAGTCCTTTAAACATTTAGTTCCCAATTGAGGTAAAGCACAAACAGCCCCAAATGTATCTTAGCAGACGCTCTTGACAAGTTGTATGCCACAGAGTCTCCAAACAGCCAGCCGGGGATTTGGTGCTATTCATACCATGTTGTTTCCTCTGTTCAGCTTGGTCTCATTACCACAGCTCCAGCCTACTGCTTAGCCTTCAGAAAGTCTGCTTTATTATTTGTTAGAATCGTTCTTCCTGCCTCTTTTCTGTCAGTTTCCTGTCTCAGGAGAATACATGTGGGATATCTCACAGTTTACTGACATTTTGCAATCTCTCTTTTGGAGGCATAGCGGCTTATTACATCAGGATGCCACTTCCTGTCTAGTTAGTATCTTCTCCTTGACACAAGTTTATTAAGGTCCCCCACCCTCTGAAACTCTGATATTTTCCCCAAAACGGCACCACAATATCATTGGAAGAGTAGCATGTTGTCATTTAATAGTAAGTTATATTGCTAAGTAGTTTCTACAGAAACCCATTGTAAGAAGGAGAGAGGGATAAAGGAAAATAACCAGACACAGAGAGAAAAGAAGCCACAGGACTGGGCTTGTCCTGACCGTGTATGTGAGCTATATTATGTACCTTTATTATTCATTTTCTAATCTATGACTGAAGACAAAAATGGCAATACCTCCTTGATGAACAGTTATAGATATTACAATAACTGCAAGAGGGCACTTTTTAAATTATTCAAATGAATGTTTGTGACTACCCTGAGGGCAATAACCAGCGCAGGGTAATGTAAAAGGAAATTTTATTCACGGGATGTAATTGTTGTCTGGGAGGCTTACTGCCTCCATCTGCCAGGCCTAGTTCTGGAACCTTCTAGAACTCTACCTGGTTGGTTCAACTCAGAGGTTCTGGCTCAAAGTCCTCTCCTAGGTGACTGATTCAATTTGGCTTTTCTCTCTGAATTGCTCTGCTTGGCCTCAAACTAACTCTAGCAATCTTTTTTAATCTTCTGGCTACTTCTCTTGCTTGTTCTGTCTTGTCTAGTTTGGTTTCTCTTCAATCTGTCTCTATAAAACTCTCCCAGTAAAGCTACCTCTGCCTCCCTCTCTGTGCTGCTCTACTCTCTCTCTCTCTCTCTCTCTCTCTCTCAACTTTACTGTACTGCTTTTCATGAGCTCTATTGTATTCCTGTATTATAATCTCTTCTTCCTGTACTGTCTGCTCTCCCTTAAGTCGCTTCCTTTTTCTCTCTTCTCATGAGAGTTGAGCATATTCCATCCTGTCAAATCTTTCTCTGATCCATCACTTGTTTGTCCACTCAATTTGACATCACTTTCAAACATGGGTGGTTCCTTCTGCAAACTAACTTTATCTTCATTGTTTGGGATTAAAGATAAAAACTAAGGGCTTGTCTGTATTCCAGCCAGAGGGATTAAAGGTGTGTGCTAAGGGCTGAGTCACACCCTAACTAAAAACAAGTTCAAATATCCTGCAATAAGGTAAGAAATATTAATGATGTAAAAAATGCCCCAAATACACCTCAAAATCTGTCCTTGCAAGCACTGTGGAATGTCATGTTAAGGAAGTGCAGTGTGAGGCTAGATATTTCCTCTACACATGGATGGAAGTTTTCCTGCACAAGTCTCTTTTAATGTCAACTTTGCCATCCTAGCATTTCTTCTGGATTCTAGTAGATTAACCTGGAAAAGAAAAGGATAGAAACCATTCATGTCCTGAGTATAAGCCATTTGTTCCCTTGTGGAAAAAAAAAAATCTGAGGACACACGTTGTATACTACATTGAAGATGGTATGTCATGTTAGGTGATACACAATATGTGGGAACTTAGGATTTCCTTCTATGTTATCTGGCTAAGCCAATGAGGGTTTATCTGGTGTATGGAAAAGTTATATAGCTTCAAGAAGAATTTCCAAACTTCAGAACTACTAAGAGAAAACTTGCCTCTAATACTAACTGAAGCCCTGAGATCTAGACAAATTCTAATCACTGTTTGGGTACAGTATTCACAGCAAGATTCTGTGAGAAATATTGTTATGTTGACCACTTTTCAAATGATACTGAGACACGGGGTAGTCTGTTGACTTCTGTGGGCATTTGCCAATAGATACAGAGTCAGGAGTAAAAATGCATTTCCACCCTGTTTCCAGTGCCACATTCTCTTCACTGTGCTGCTCATCCAGCCTGAGCAAGCTCTATTAAAAGTAATGAAGTCATTCTTATTCTGAGATCTTCTTAGGCAAAACGAGTGGGCTTTTGCATGCCCCCATATGCCTTTTCCCACGTATACCTACAAACTTTTCAAAGAAAATCATCTTTACGTACACCCAACTTAGCCTTTTACTGGAGGAAGTGGTCCTGTTTGCTAATTACTACTTCTGTCCGTTTTCCCTTCTTTCTAGAAAGAAAAAAATAATCCCTTAACTTGGAGTATTGTATCTGCTTTTGTAAGATGGTATGGATGCTGAGACAAGTCTCTCTGTACCTCGGAATGTCAACACATTGGTCAAAGAAATGAATTTATCAGTTAAATGCAGCCAAGGGATTTAGTTTATCTAAATGTGCTACAAAGGAGAAATAGTTTACCATTGTTTTTACAGACTGAGGTAAATCTGACAGATCATTGACATATGCTACGGATTTAATTTAATACCACAGTACAGATGTAGGCTCTGATAAGTTTTTGTAAGAATCTAGGCTAAGATGAGTAGAGTAGTTTCAATATTTATGGGGTTGAAAATACAGAGGTTGCAAAGGAAGCATTTTAATTAAAACAGCATTTGCCTGTATAGGCTCGGAGTACAAATAGAGGGACAACCTCTCAAAGCCCTACCACTGGTTTCCTATACTTCCTGGGGTTCTCAACACATTCAACACTTTTGGCTCAGTTTGGCTATCCCATTGTTTGGCTTTTGCCTTGAGGATAATATAAAATGTACTTTATCATTTTTTTTTTAAATTTTTACTTTCTCCCAACTAAATATGATGACGCTTTACATCTCACCTTTGTGATTGTGTGTTTTAGGTATCCTAGAGATAACATCAGTGGAAATTGGAGTTGTTGCTGTCAAAGCCATCAACAGCAACTACTACTTAGCCATGAACAAGAAGGGGAAACTCTACGGCTCAGTAAGTAGTCTGATTTTGTTTTCGAAACACATTGTACAGTTAGTACCAGAGACTTGGATGCTTTCCTAGAGAAAACACTGAATGGCTTCGCTGTCATTTGATCACTACTAATAGGATTCACAGCATCTCAAGGGCTGACAAACAGCTTGTTCAACTCTATAATCTCCCGACTTGTTGGCCAATGAGTCTGCTAGACAGGCCATTACTGACATTTGTGAATGTTCAGAACTGCGAGCCAATCAGCCTTTCACGGAAGCATCTGGATGAAATAGTGCAGGGACAAGAGATGACAACTTGGAGAAAAATCCCTTAAAACAAAAAACATGGGCGGAATGGAACATCATGCACTATGTGTATCTGCTATAGTTAAAGAAAAAAAAAACATGGCTCAGATGCTGTGTACTTTGTTAAAATCACAAACAATGAAACAAGTCAAGAGATTCATAATTTTCCAGGCTAGTCTATGAACCCAAGAATTGCACATGCCTATGTAATAGTGATTAAGTTTAATTATACATGAACATTATAGACATTATGTAAAGACAAAGTACTGTCTTCACAGTAGGGTTTAATTCTACAAAATATTATACATGTAATAACAGAGGACACTCTTTTAGTAGGGTCCTCATGCTGCCTTGGGTAGACTGAGAAATGTTAAGTACTTTGAATATGACCTCTTCAAATTCAAGTCCAATTTATTTAGAAAAAGTCTTTTTTCACTGAAATCTCACATAAAATAATAATTATTTAGAATTAAAATCACAGTCATAATTAAAACAGAATTATATACAGTATACCCATTATGCTATTTAGACATTTAGAAGAAATGTCTTAGTTAAACATGTGGTTAGCTACTGTGTGCCAGGTACTGTTTGGCCTACCTCCCAAGGATGTATAAGGAAGAAGTACAGAATGACATATGGTGGTATACAACTGTGATCGCAGAACTTGGAAGGCTGAGGCGGGATGGTCACATATTCCATACCAGTGTGGACATGTAGGAGAACTTGTTCCCAAACAAAGAAAAATAACTCCTTTATTCATGTGAATTCACACATACACACACACACACACACACACACACAGAGAGAGAGAGAGAGAGAGAGAGAGAAAGCTTTGTCTTCAGTCATTTCATAATATATAGGGGAAAATGTCAACAAATATGAAATAGATACAGAACAATTAGTTTGTAAGAGAAGACCGTTAGTAGTACAGTAGCCTTGCGATGACGTCAGAAGTCTGCTTCAATCACTTGATTGCCATTTTAAGAATAATACAAGCAGGACAGTTAATGACTATGGATACGTCTTATAGTTTTGATCCTAGAGCTATACCAAAAATTACTAAATGAATTTAAATTTTTCTGAATTCCGCTATAGAGGAGTACTTGGAATATAGATACATAAAATTTTAATTGTATTTTTGGACGATATATAGCAACATCTGAGATGGTTATTTAATAATAAGTTCATCTTTCTCTAGCCAGATATTATGCACATTTACATTGTTGTAATTATCAAAAAAAACCTTTAAATTAGCATAAAGGTGGTTAATAGTTCTTAAACCTGAGTAAGTTTCAAAATCAGTGTGAGGATCTGTTAAACAACATAATGATGGAACACAATTCCATACTGTCTGATTCAGAGTCTAAGGACTAAGGACTTATACATTCAGTGAGGTGCCAGCTGCTGTCTGTGTTGTGTTGTTAGTGGTGACTTGAGAACTTTGTCTTTTATTCATATCAGCTCTACTGTTAAATGACAAGCCAGTCATGCCAAGACTAATCCTGGTATGAGAGCCACAGGAATTTTAATTCAATTTCTTCATTGTATATTATTTCCCCAAGAAGCCTAAAAAGGCAATAAAACATTTTTTAAAATAGCTTTATTTAGGGCTTTAAATTCTTATCACTTTTGAGAAAGTAGTGTTTTGTTTTTATTAAGCATGTTTAGGGTCTTACCAGATGGCCTAGCAAGTAAATGATCGTTCTCCCAAATCTAACAACCTGGGTTCAGTCTCCAGAACTCATATGGTAGAGCAATGATGACTCCCACAGTTGTCCTCCTGCTTACATGCACACACATATGCATGCCCCCCCACAGATACATACACACTACCAACACTACCACCATCACCACCAACAACAAAATAAATAAATCTGCTTATAATTTTTCTTTCAAAAATGTCATAGGCATGGATAAATGATGACTCAGTGGTTAAGAGCACTTGCTGCTCTTGCAGAGGACCCAAATTCAGTTCTCAGTATCCATATGATGGCTCACAACCATAGGTAATGCCTGTTCTAAGCCTTAAAATATTCTGCTAGCCTCTTTTGGTACCAGACATGCAGGTGGTATACAGAAAACTACACAGGCTAAATATCCATACACATAAAGTAAATCACTTTTAAACTAAAAAGCAAAACAAGCAAACAGCAATAAAATATGTCTGAATCCCAGACATATTCACATTCATTTCCAGCTACTTAGGGCTGAGGCAGGAGAATAACTTAAGCCTACACATTCATTTCCAGCTACTTAGGGCTGAGGCAGGAGGATAACTTAAGCCCATGAGCTCAAAGCTGTTTTGATCAACAAAGCAAAAGGTCTTAGTCTTTTAAAAATATCAACTAGTCCAGGTCCCTTCTTCTTCCACTGTATCAGAGTCAGAACGTAAGAGTACATCTATATGCTCTTTACAGAGTACTTAAATATACACATAGCCAAAGCCATCATAATACAGAGCCATCTAATGTAGATTAAGGAAAGTAAATTACATAATTTAAATTGTGAGAAAAGATGAAACCAATTTTAATGGTAAAACATGCTATTTTACAATGTGGTATCAAGAGAGCAATTACCCAATCTCAAATGAACTGTGACATTAAAAAAAAAAAAAAATTGTGACATTTTCTTCTCAGTTTCCCATTCCCTTCTATGCTGACACACCTCCTGTGCTTTGTGGATGCCTCTTCTTGAGCAATATTCTCTAAAAGTCTCTTCATTCAACTTCTTTGTTTAAACTTGTTGCCTGAGTACTCTACCATATCACCATATTACCTAGATATTATAGGCTAAGTGTCTGAAACGAACATCACCTGGTATTTCTATCATTGGTGTGTTTGCTGCCAACCTTCTACTAACAGGTTGTGACCTTCAAGAAGACTGAGTTACTCATCTCTCTCACTAGACACACAGCATCTAGGTCCACTATGTTTCTGGAGCATTATAATGCCCAAACATATCTACCTCCCTAGTAGCTCCGTTAGAAAACATGTTCTCTGCTTCTAGCCCATATAAGGACTAACTATCTAAAGAGTATACTGCTAAAAATCAGGATTGCATACTAGTATAAATCTATGTGCCATGAGACAACACTTTGAGATTTTTATATTTTATTATTATTTCCAAAATGATTTCTATTGATTACATAAGCCTGCCTGGAAGAATCTGCTGAACAAACACATGAGTGATTGGTGAAACTTTCTCTGTATCTATTCTCTTTGAATATTTTCTCCTGCTCACGTATGGGGGATGTCTATCTTTCTTTCATTTTCAGTAGTCATTCTTTGAGCAATACTATCCTATGTTCCAAGTTTTCTGTTGAATCATAGAACCAAGCAAGTCTTGAGGATGAGTTAGTCTGGTCTTCAGTCATCATGATTGGAGAATCAAATAAATGTCCCAGATGAGAACAGGAAATCCAAAACCTTTCTTTAATCCACCCTAATTTAATTTGGGATCTTGTTTTACCTAATTCTTTTAAAGTATTTTTATTCTTTAAGAATTACTCACAATACGTCTTGATCATATTCACCACCAATTCCTGGCCTTGTCTCCTTCCAGATACACCTCCATCTCCTTACCATCTTTCTCCAAGTTGGCGCCACCTCCTTTTTAAATAACTCATGGGTCCTGTTTTATGCTGTTTATACATTCCTAGGTGTAGAGTCACCTATTTGTATGGTAGACTTACAGCATCCATACTCTTAATCAACAATGTGCCATTATGACTTTTTGGTAGACGGACAAAGTAGGAACTCAGAAGCTATGGGGTCTTCGTTTCTGAACTACTCTAGTTTTCTTCAAGCGCAGAGGAACATTTTTCAGTTTTTGTGCCTATGATTAACTGCAGAATAAGATACTAAATTCTGAATTTGAGGAGCAGATGAGAGAAAAATACTCGATCCATCAAAACTATCTAAAACCATTGGCCAGAATTCTGCAGGTATAGACAGATATCTTAGTGAGAAGGTTCATAACTATTTTAATAGGATGATTGGCAAAATAAGGAAATTTCTTAAAAATTGAAACAAGGCCTCATGTAGCAAAGGCTAGCCTAGAATTTATTATTGTAGCTTTACTTCTCGTCCACTCACCTCTACATTTCAAGCTGTGTTAGTCAAGGTTCTTTATAGTCACAAAACTTATGGAATGTCTCTATATATTAAGAAAATTTATTGCAATGACTTAGAGTCTGCACTTCAACTGACCCAACAATGAGCAGCTGTGAATGGGAAGTCTAATAATATAGTAGTTTCTCAGTCCTACAAGGCTAGTTCATTCAGTTGGCCTTCTGTATAAGCTAGAATCCTGAAGAAGTAGGTTCCAACAGATGTGTTGGCAAGTAAGTGCAAGCAGGTAAAGAAGAGTGAGTCTTCTTTCTTCCAATGTCCTTATGTCCTCCAGCAGAAGGTGTGGCCCAGATTAAAGTTAGGTACCACCATGCCTAGATTTGGAACTTGCTTTGTTACATGCTAGCCTTGAACTTAGAGTTCTGCTTGCCTTCATCTCCTGGGATTAAAGGCATATACCACCTTGTCTGGGCCCAAGCTTTTCATGGCCACTATGCCTCAAGATCTCCATGTCAAGATCCAGATCAGAAGCCTGTGTCTTCCAGCCTCAAGGTCTGGATCACAGGTGCACCCTTCATTTTGGGATTGTAATTCATTCCAGATGTAGTTAATTTGACAACCAGGAGTAGTCATCACATAAGTATTTGGATTATAGACATATGCTGCCATGCTCAGATAAAACCCAAAGCCTTCTGCTTTCTGTATATGAACTCTACCAAGTAAGCAACATCCCCAGTCCCCAAATAAAGCATTTTCTATATTTTAGCTTCAAATCATTCCTTAAGTAGATTTTTAAGTAGATATAAGTAGATGTAAGAAATAAATGGAATTACCAGAAATGTGTGCTTATCACATTTATAAACATGATTTCTTATAGGATCTACAGCTAACACTATGAAAAACAAAAATTTCACACTCTCCTCTATAGCTGGATCATCATAAATATTGGTATTGTGATGTCTACGTCCTGATAATTATCCTAGGCACATAAACCATGTTATATTCAAAGTATGTCAACTTTTTAGTGGGCCAGAAGACACAGTATGGCTGCGGTGATTAATCAAAGATGACTCATGTGTTTTCAAACGTAGAATCTGCTTTGTGGCTAGGATTTTGACTCTTCTGTTGTTTGCATTGTATACAAAGTGAGCAATTTATATTAAAAAAAAAAGTCAGCTATAAACAAGACAATGGAGTGTACATCATTAGATGGTTTGTATCATATGGAATCAAGTATGATCACCATCTGAATGAATAACTGTGTTTCCTTTGCAGAAAGAATTTAATAACGACTGTAAGCTGAAAGAGAGGATAGAGGAAAATGGATACAACACCTATGCATCCTTTAACTGGCAGCACAACGGCAGGCAAATGTACGTGGCATTGAATGGAAAAGGAGCTCCCAGGAGAGGACAGAAAACAAGAAGGAAAAACACCTCGGCTCACTTCCTCCCCATGGTGGTCCACTCATAGAAGAAGGCACTGTTGGTGGATGCAGTACAACCAATGACTCTTTGGCCAGAAAGAGATAGTATCCTCACTGAAGACTGTAGCTCAAAAGGCAAAGACATAGCCCTGAGTTCAGCTTGTTTAAAGAAAGGAAGGCTTTGGATGTTTTTGTACTCACTGCTGACATACGAAGTTCTTTTCACTAGCTCTGTGTCATTGTGTCATGCCTTATAACCAAGATAGAGGCAAATCAACTTTGGATGAAAGTTATCCTCAAGTGAACAATATTGTGGCTGGGGCTGGGTTTTTTGTTTTGTTTTGTTTTGTTTTTAAGTTTTTGTTTTTTGAACTTCTGAGATAGGACTTAAAGAACACAGAACACTCTGTTGAATGATCTTTGGGAAAGTTATTTATGGAATATGAACACATATCAAAGACTTTCATTGCTCATTCAAGCCTGATGATTCAATGAGCAGTAAGACACGCAAGCATTTACTGGAAAGCACTTGGGTCATATCATATGCACAACCAAAGGAGCTTTGGGTGTGGCACCATGGAAGAATTGGATCAGATTTACAAATAGAAACATAGTAGTGTGAAACTGTCCTAACAATACAAATAGTATGGTATGCTTGTGCATTCTGTCTCTATTCTTTTCTATTTCCTTCTAAGTTATTTATTTAATAGGATGTTAAATATCTTTTGGGGTTTTAAAGAGTATCCTCAGCGCTGCCCTCTGATTTACCTTCTCTCTCTCTCTTTCTCTTTCTCTCTTTCTCTCTTTCTCTCTCTCTCTCTCTTCTGGCACCATACACACATTCATGACAAAGTGTTTTAAAACATTAGCAAACAATTCAGAAATAGGAGATGAGATCAAGGAAGCAGTATGAATGCCCCATGTGCTCTCAGTTGACTTAATTTTCACTTCTGCAATAAAAACCATCAGTGATGACTATGGTAGAGTTCTGCTATAGCTTAAGTAACAGCTATCTGCCATCGTTTATCAACATATATCAGTCTGGAGGGACCCTTGCCTTAAAATATAGAAGGCCAAATTCTCTTTCATTGCCTTATTTCATCTCCAAGATATACTAAAAGAAGAAAAATGAATGGTTAGACTTAAGACTAACCTTGTTGGCTTTTTTTTTTTTTTTTCATACTGATGATGAATTGCCACAGGTCACCGTGGCAAATGATGGAAAGGTCATCTGCATATACATGAGCCCTTTGTAAGTTCCACAGAATCCTTCCCCCTCAAAGGAACCAAAAACAGAAATTTGGTATGAAGTGCAACTCTCCCTGGGGCTTAATCTGAGCAAATATATCCTAGTATATGTATAACCATATACTGACACCTGTTCAAGCTGTATGGTCTAGTCTTTACAGAACCAAATAAACCTTGTTTTCTGTAAATTTAAAGTGTTCTAGAAGGTTCCATAATATAACCACATTGAAATTCATTTTCTTAGAGAAGGTATAGAAAGCAGTACGTAAGTGTGTCATGCACCCTCACTGTGTAGTTCACTAAATAAACACGTAAGCCTTCTTTGCAGTGTCTGTAGTAATTTTAAAAATGTACAAAACATTATTTCTTCTAAATAATTTTAGAGGATAACTCTAAGACTATATTGATGCTGCAGTCTTCTTGTTTGGAAAAGTTTGTTTATTTTTATTGTTTGGATATAGTATTTTGATACAAACAAAAAGACTCACCAAATGTGTCTATTTACTAAAATTTAACCTCTAGAAAGGCTAGTGATTTGTGATCCTCTTCTAACTTATTTGTGCTGATGCTTGGCCAGTGCAAATCAGTTTCTTAAAATATTATTATTAAAGGTTAATCAATTATTGAAAAAAATCAGTTGTTTTTCCAGAATGTTCCCACAGAGTAATCCAACATAGGTCATATTTATGATTTCTTTGAAAAGCTGGTATTTCAAGAGAAATGCACAGAGGCACAATGCTTTGGTTTATGGGTATAGGTTGCATTTCAGGGTGTTCTTTCAACTTGTTTTGTGACAAATGGGATTTTTAAAATGTGTACTTCTTGTGGTTGGATTCTGTATGTTAGAGTTTAATTGGTAACCGAGTCTGAAAGCTCTAATGTAATGCATCTCTAGCAAAACTAGGTATCTTTTTTGCTTTTATTTTAAAATAATAATTATACCTGACACATGAACATGGACCACCCACAACCAAAATTAAATGTTTGGGGAGACAAACTATAGTATTTAGTGACCAGAGTAACAGCAAATAGGGCAGACGTTGGATTCTTATTTCACATTGCCATTTAGGTTACTAAAGAGACTACGTGTAAACAGTCATCATTATAGTACTCAAGACATTAAACAGCTTCTAGCAAAATGTATCAAAGCTTGCAGAGTCCAAAAATAGAAAACATCTTTCCCCCTCTCCCACTCTACATTTCCCCCTGTATACATCCTAACAGAGATAAATACAAAAAGAATTCGGTAAGGAGAGAGGAGATTCTTTTGCATTTAATAAATGCATATTTGTTTGCTATTAATAGAGAATTCTGGTCCTTTTTACAACTACTGAAAGAAGTTCAGTCCTAAATTTTGTGCGCTAAAAAAATAAATAAATAAATAACTCAAGATTTTGGGAGTTCTGCCTCCGTGGGAAGTGTGGGCACTGGTCCACCATACTAAAATGTGTTAGCCAGGGATACAGGGCTTATGAGTGTTGACATCAGACTCCTTAAAGATACAGAATCGCTTCCCTCCTCCTAACCCCTAAAAGGCTGAACAGTGTATATTATGTTACATTTAAATAAAGGCAATAAAAATGCTGGGAAAACAAAACAAAAGTACTGTCCTTGTTTTCTTTCTTTTCTTTCCTTCTTTCTTTTTTTCTTTCTTTTTTTTTTATTAGCCTAAATCTCTACCTGGTAACAAGATCAGCTGCAGGGCTGTGTGCACGCACGGCAGGATGTGGTTAAATGCCCCACAGCCCCAAACAACAACAACAGAAAAAAAAAAATTACTCAAACATTTGTAAGGTTTCTTTAATGTTTTACATGTGTGAGCCGGCTATCCTTACCCTAATAACAACCAAATGCTTTCGGGTTTTTCCTGACTATTCAGGTCCACCTAGTTTACACAGTGGATAAAGAAGAATGAATTGAGAACAAGGATGGCTTGTGCAACAATGAGAGGCTTTTGGAGGAAAGCCAGGAGCTGCAAAAGCTGACTTCCAGGGGATGCAAAAGACCAGTGAATTTGATTTGAAAAGTAGGCAGGAAAGAATAAAAAAACTAGTAATGCAAGTTGATTCCAGGGACCAAGCAAGTTTGTGGATATAGTTGAGTGAATTAGTCTTCTATGGCATAGTTCTGATAATTAGAGCATTGTTAATTCTTGGTTTGATTATTCAATAAAGTAAACAACATTTTTATATCAATGAGTAGCTAGCTATACACATACACAACACACACATATATACATACATATATACATATATACACACATATATGTACACATTTATACATATATATGTGCATATATATGTATGTATATATATGTTTATATGTGTGTACATGGACTTAAAATATTTAAGAGAGGATGAATTGTACTTTAGAACAGCATATATGGGTTCAAAGAAATGTGGAGACAAGAGCTTTGCCTACCTTGACATATGGTACCTTTGCTATTTAAACTAAGCTATAAAAACAATTTACCTTGGAAGAATGCTGAAGTAGGAGGTGGGCTCTCTGAATTCTTCCAGAATTGGAAAATAAAGCAGAAAGCACTTGTCATTCTCCTTCATTTCCTGTAAGCTCACACTGACAGTAGATGGTTAAACGTTGCTCACTTCCAAGTAGTTTCTTTCCAACTACAAACCTCTAAGCTTCCTTTTCTCAAGGAGAAAGATTGAAACACTGGGTATGATTCCTACTGTTCAGGAGCATTCTGCTAGCCAGGGATCTAGGCACTGCGAAGGCCCAATCTTCATTCATGTGAGCACAGAGAGGCAAGGGACAGATTTTGGAAGCTCACACACAAGAGTGAAGAATCAGCCACTTGAAGGAGGATGAGGAGAGGAAGAAAGGAAATAAAAAGTAAATGATAAAAATAATAAAAGGCAGTTGGGAGATAGGTATAAAAACCTGAATAATTGCTAGTTACATGTGCTTAAAATAAACTATCTTATTCCTACATATTTTTAATCAGCTCCAATCATCTGCCATTTATTTTTTTCCAGGTGAGAGAGATGCAAAGATCTTTCTCTTTTATGCAGTTTTTAAATGAAAATAATACATTTGTTTTGTTTTTAGCCAAGAATGTGGCCCTGAATATAGCCAGGCTCCCTGTAGCTTTGCACACCTTATAGAAAGATCAGTTGAATGAATTACAAGTTTTCAATGAAAAGAGGCTGGCACTTCTAGTAAATACCAACTAGTATCATAAAGATGTTGCAAATACTTCTTTAAACTCCTATGAACATGTGCTAAGTTCTTGAGTAATCAACATAGAAAAAAATTGAAAACTATGTATCATTTCTTGTTTTAAGAATGTAGAAAAATGGAAAAAATTATATTACATCTTTTAACAAATCTTGTATATTGTCAAGAGGAGAAAAAAGAAAACTTTACAACCTGAATTTTTCTTTTCTTTTGTAGATTAGGGGAAACATCAGAAAATTCCCTTCTAGGTAAACAATCTACTGAAACATATTTATAAACACTATGCATTAATTAAGATGGAGTGATCATGACCATACTAGCAGGATCAAAGGAGCTGGTTTTATTTCTAAGTGGATAATAACAGACATTTCCATGAGTCTCCATCATGATAGCAGTTAAAGGCAACAATCCCAAACTCTGAAAAGAGCCATATGCCAACCATACATGCATGTGACATGTATTATTTTACACATTTTTATTACCCCCCACAAAAGAGCCTATATTCATTTTTTTTTTCATGCAGGCAATTGCATCCTCTAGAGATGAGCACAGCAAATGAAGAATCAAAACAGCCATGTTCCTCATTACAACTGTAAATTGAACATATGCCATAGTACAATGTAGGCAGTGACCCCAGCTGCAGAATAACCAACTGCAGTGTGGCCTTAGCCATCCTAAAGTTTGGTTTTAATTACCTTATACACATCTTAAATGCCTAAATCATCTTACAATTTTCTAAATTATTTAGTTATCATTTCTGTGGTCAATTTAAGCTGCTGACAATGCAAATACACTCAAAGAGGTCTTTCAAGGAGAAGTAAATTAAAACCAGTTTTCCATGAGGTATTATAGATTTAGAAAGGACTGTGTTTTATGGTTATAGGAAGCGTTGGGGTTAGGGGTCAAATTAATTCAACTCAACATTAAAATATTTTAACATATGGTATTTAAACCCGTATTCTTAACAGACATTTTTTTCTGTGACATAAATCAGCATGTTCAGACATCAATGGTATTTAAGCCAGTATCTATACAATTTGTATGAGAAACATATTTGTTATTAAGGAGTTTTTCAATGGGAAGCACTGAAGGATGATGCCATTGGATGTGAGTAAAGCGATGGGTCTTTCCTGATAAATGGAGTTCTGAAATCAAAATGCATGTTACATATCGAGTTTATACTCATGTAGAAATCAAATGAAACTAAACTGTAGTCTTAAGCTGACTTACCTGGGAGAACTCTATATTCTACCCCTTACATTTCTAGAAAATAGTCAAGCCAGCCCATTTACACAGGGACAGTGCATTTGCCTTCTGTTTTAATTAAAGATGATATTAAATAGCTCTCTGTCATGCATTTCCCTTTTAGACTCACAAGAAAATGATTACTTTTATTGGAAACAATAATCTACTCCACTTCCTCCCAATGAATAATAACTCTATAAGGCTGTAAATAGAGATTATTGGTGGCAATTAGCAAGATGATTATTCTATTTTTCTTATTGTTAAATTATTTACCTTATTAAAGTAATGGTTCTTAATCATTTACATAATTCAGTTCTAACTCAGTACTAATGGGAAAACAAAACAAATTTTAAGTACAGGGACTACTATTGGTTGAATTTTTAAAATGCAGTCAGTCCCTAGAATATGTTCCTATTTAGGAGAGAGGTCATTTCAGGGACAATGAATAAAAGCAATTTAGACATAGACTTACAACAAAACCACCTTAGTCTCTTCAGGCTACTCTAACAAACCACAGCTTGAGTGGATTCTGTAGACAAATGAATTAGATATATGTTTTAATAGTCATTTTTACATAAACTTATATGAAAGCACACAATCAAAAAGACATGATTGTAAAAGTAATTGAGTTCTCTAATATAATTTATATATTCTAGTGAGTACTGACCATTTCAAAAATACATCAGAAGACAGAAGATTGTGTTCACATTAGCAGACATCATCACAGGAATTAGATGATGTTGAGTGACTGCTTGGGGAGATGTGCAGAAACATCCATTCATCCCAGGAAGGGAACTAATGACAAACCAAAGCAACCATTTGACCCAAGTCTATTTTGATAAACCACTGAAATTTTTTTGTAATTTTCTATAAAATATCTGATGTCTCAGAGGCTGCAGTGTCACTGAAAAACCCCAGAGCACTTTGTTCACCCTGAAGACAGATTCACCAGAAAGTCTCCTGTCTCTCTGCAACCACTCACTGCTTATATAAAGTCTGGCCTTGTGAATCCTGTAAATTTCAGGTGCTTCCTGAACTTTGTACATATCAATTTCCTGAATCTCATGAACCCCACTACTTCCCCCAAGAGGAAATGTTTCAGTTTAAAGGAAGCAGCTATACTACACAAGTCTTCAAAAGTGACTTCGCTTCTTATTCACAGCTATTTGAGCTACAGATAGGTACTTTGGCTTTAAATAATTCATCTTAAAATTTCTTGCTTCTTTAGACTTACAAATTAAAAATAATGCTTCCCTTTCTAAATCTTTTGTGAATATGTCTTGAGACAACAGTGTATGAAACAGTTACTTGTGTTTGTATCCCCCAAACAGGATTATCTTTTGTAAATATGCTCATCTTTGCCTAGCCTCTTTCCTAAGTGATTCTTAATGTTTTTGTTAATTATTTTGAAATTTTATATAATATATTTGAACATAGTCATTCCATCTCCAAAGACAGCATGTATTGAGTTTCCCAGCTAATCTTAAAGGTAGGGCCTACCATGGTATGTGGCCTACAAGGGATCATTCACTAAAAAACATCTGACTCACTCTCCTCCAGGGGACATCAAATGACAACAGTTTCTCAGCTAGTAGTGGAATTTTGAGCCCACCCTACTCCCTCTATGCTGGGATTTTGTCTGATTAGATCTTGCACAGGTCACATGAATGTTATCAAAATGAATGAGTTCTTATGTGCAAATGCCCTGCTATGTCTGGAAAATATTGTTGCCTTGATACCTTTATCCAAGTACTTTTTTCCAAGTACTTTTATCTCTTACAATCTTTCTTCCCTCTTCCTTGAGATGCCTGAGTCCTGTAGGATGGAGTCGTATGGCACGGATGTCTAATTTAGGACTGAGACCTCCACAGTTGTTAAGTCTATGCACATTATCAAATTGGGAGTCTCTGAGTTAGTTGCCATCTCCTGCAAAAGGAAGCTTCTCTGGTGAGAGTTGAGAGGTTCTGATCTATGGATACAGCAATACATCATTAGAAGATTTTTATACTATGTTCATTTATTAAAATAGTTGTATTGGGCCATAAGTTAGGGCCTGTAATCTATCTAGTCACAAATTTTCTCCCCTTTTAACAGTGCCAGGCATTGGTTCCATCTAATGAAGTGGGCCTTAGATACAATCAGAGAGTGGTTGGTTACTCCTATAACATTCCTGGCACAATTACAGCATGTCTGTTAAGGCTAGTTGTTGCAGGGTTTACAGGAAAGTGAGACTGAGAATAACCTTTCTCCTCCAGCAGTGTACATAGCATCTTCCAGCACCAGGGATGCTAGGTGTAGGGATAAAGTTTCCAAATTGAGTACCAGCTTGATTTCTCTGTTTTATGATTCAAGGATGGGTCATATTCAGCAATAGTGTTCTGCCATCTACTTCCTAAGGATAAGCATGAATATTGGTAATAGGCTGTAACTCCTTGCCTCTGTGTGACCTAATTGGCCAACATGACAGAAAGATACTGTAGAAAGGATGAGGCAGAAAAAGTATAAGTTCAATGTCACCCTAAAATTTTTCTTTTCTGTTAATGAAAATTTAGCAGCAACTTAAGTGTGAATACCACACCATAGTTGGGATTTTTTTTGTTTGTTTGTTTGGTTCTGGTTTTGTTTTTCTTAAAACTTGGTATTTCATGGCTCTTTTGGTTCATCATTATTTGTGATGAACAATAAATTCTGAAACCCTGTTTGGTGTTACAGGGCATAAAAATTAAGTTGTAATACATTGACTAAAATCCTCAGAGCCAGACTAAGTATTACTCCTTTTTTAAGTATCCTTTTCTCCAAAGGTGACTGTTGTTTTGTTGTTGTTAGTGGCTTTTCTCTGTTGCTTTTTTTGGGTTATTCAGGGAGTGGGTTTTTGGCCTTTATACTTTAAAAATGTCATGTTGGACTGCTTGTACATTATAGTGTTTGAATCATAACCATGCCTCACCAATTGTTATAGCCAAAAATGCTTATAAGAAAAAAGATTGAAGTTTGGATTTTTTCCCCCTGAATTCAGTGTTAGGTGATGAAGTAAGTCTTTTGACTCCAAAACATCTCTCTCCTTCTTATATACATATTCTACAGCAGGAAAAGCAAGTACTGTGTTTTTTTATAACCCTACTTTCCAATTTTCGGTAATGCATTTTTAAAGACAACCGAAGTATGTCATTTTAATGATGTACCACTTTGTTGACACTGCTTTGCAGGGAATGCTATGTACTTGTGAATTAGAGAAACGAATATATTAATTCTTGCTATTTCTAGCAGTACATTTGGGAAAGGCACTCTAGTAAGGTAAACATGAATAAACACAAAGGTGTTAATAATTACTAATACTGGGTTCAGTCCTAGGATTAAATAACATACTTATTAAGAGTTTTGTATAATGCTGTCCAACAGTGGGCATTCAATGCATGCTACAGTTCCCTAAATTTTTGGTTCTTAAGCCAAAGTTCATGGTGACTATGATACCACCTTATCTAAAGGAAGAATATTTATGGAAGTTTTCCTGATGTGGTTAAATTATGTTGAATCCTGCCTTAAAATTTTCCTTATGCTTACAAGCATAAAAGAGGGTATATAGAGCACATGTGAAGGGTTATACAAACTCACATTTGTTCTCTTGCCAGAATGCTGACCATTTATCCAAAACTGCTGAAGACTCCTTGCAAGTTCACTCTGGCAGCCACATCCAGTGAAGGCTCCCTGTGAAGTACGCAAAACTGAGAATAACTTAACAGGGTTATCACCTCTGATCAGTTGAAACAGTTACTGACACTTCATAGCATGTCAGCTTTCTCTACTCCACAAAGTTGCTTTCTTTTCCTGGTCACACACATCCTTATGGGCACTCGCCATAAAGCTCCTACACGTGTCTCTAGATTACAATTGGTTTTCTGTAGAAACATCCCTAAGTCCTATAAATAAAGTTAGTTTGTTTTGATCGTGGGAAGTGAGACTGTTTGTGCTGTTACATGAACATAACTAAAGCTAGGTGATTTATAAAGAAAAAAATAATAATTCGTGTTGTACCAAGGACTATTAGAGAAAACCTTATCAAAGAACTAGTTAACCTCTCATGTGAATGCTAGTCTCCATTTGACTTACATGGCCTGTGCGTTTAGTAAGTGTACTGGAGACACTCAACACTCTTGGAGCCAATTATTAATGGGGATAGATAGTCTTGAGGGTTAAATTGGAAATAAGTAGCAACATAAGGATAAAGAGTAAAATTGTTTGCCCAATGAACTAGAGAAGACGGGTGTTTAAGCTTATGTGCTAATATTCCAAAAAGGAAAACTAAGGGCCCTCCAAGTTTCTTTCTTCTTTATTTTATTGAGGAACTGTCAGAGAGGATCTGTCATAAGCTCGGTTGAGTTGCAGAAACCTCAAGTTTCCAAATGTATGCTTGGACATTCCAAAAACCACATTCTCCAGCATAGCCTTACAAAACACGTACGTGCTATAAAAGGAAAAGGAGAGGTGTGCAGGAGATACATGAACTTCAGCAAGAGAGAACAAAACAGAAAGAGTAACACTGTCCAAACTGAGAAAAAGCCTCCTTTTATCCCTGAAAATAGTTGCAGAGACTTGTCCATGTACTCACATTTTTGTAAAGAAAGTCGATGATAACAATTTCCCATTATTGTTTTCCAATGTGCTGTGTTGAAATGTCTTACCAAGAACCCCAAACATCATTACTGAAGACAATTCCCTATTATTAAGCTGGGAATGGAACTTAGTTTGGGGTTTCCAACTCCAAGTCCCAAGTGGGAACTAAATGTCACAGAACAAAATGTCATGCAATGAGATCGGATACTAAAGTATGTGACATTAACCAGATGGCTTCCTAACAATCACTACGAAGCAAAATTCAGTCAAACAAATGAAGTGACACACTTCTCACAACTCAAATGACACTCGTGTTGTTATTGTGTACGTTAATGTTTGCCAGTTTCTGTTCTAATGAATAAAGCCTGGATGCCTCTGGAGAAACCAAGAATAAATTGTTGGATACCATTACTCCTATGAAAGAAGATAATAGTTTTTGTAGTTTGGGGATTGAACCCCAAATCTTGGGAAAGCTAGACAGATGTCCTATCACTAAAATATAGCTAGACACACCAAAATATATAATAAATAAATCATCAAAGGAGCTCACTAAGGCAACTCGTATTATATCAACAGTAAAATCCAGCTGTACATTAAAACATGGACTAGGAGGAGCAAGGACTGCTTAGTCTAAACTACTTACATCATGGCTCCACCCAACCTGCTTTCACACTAGTCACTCTCCCAACTGTTGATTGCACAAATGAACACCAAAGAGGAGAAATCAGAACTATGAGGGAGGGTCAACTCAAATATAGGACCAAATCCAAAACAGAGTAAAGACCTAGGATGCCATCTGCCACCAGAAACTCTAGATGCTATTTGTTTTGTTTTATGTTTGTGTGATTGTAAATTTCATTTTAACTTTGAGAACTGCATATATGAGCACTGCATCTATTCCTTTCCCAACAGTCTCTTCCCAGTCAAGTTCTTTTGTCCTCCTCACAAATCCATGATCTCTTTTAAAACTATTATTATTAGAAAACATATGTCCACATGATATATATATATACATATATATATACATATATATATATATACATATATATATGTATATATATATGTATATATATATATCCTACGGAGTTCATTTAAAACACTTGTTTTAGTTCTTGAATGGATTCCTTAGCATCAAAATCACAATAAAAATTTGAGAGAGCCAATAATGAGTTAGTAGATAGGCATCCATCCTTCATGTTTAATATCCATTTAAACATAATAGTAACACCACACGAGAAATAAAACAAAATGTTGAAAAGCAGAAATATTCTTCACATTCAATGATTATGCCTTATCTTTACTGAGACAGAGGGAAATATTAGTCTAACAAGTCAGAAAAAATTTTTTAGCAACCAGAACCCCCAAACAGAATTATTAGCTAAAAATTCTTTTGAAATGAAATTCAGATGAAAATAAATGTTGGAGATAGATAATTATAAGACATACATAATAGTTTGACTTGAAGAAACTAAAATTAATATATCTTATTTCCCCTTACAGGTATAATCTTTCTTTTCTGGGAGTCCAAAGCTTCCAGAAACTCATAAGTTTTCAAAGTAACACGTCCAGGTTTATCATAGTGCAAAATAACAATTGGAAGTATTTTAAGTTCTAAAATGTGTCCATGTTTTTTTTTTTTTTTTATTCTGAGATCACATTCATCCAGAGTGCTCAAGATATGACAATATACAATATATTGGTGGGATGCATTAGACACATTTCTTGTCGTCATAAGATAACTAGTAGAAGCAATGTACATTGAAGCATGTATTTTAGATAATAGTTTTAGAGGATTTCAGTCAAGAAAGGTATAGAGTGGAGGGAATGAGGCAGTTGCCATATTATGACAGCTACCAGGAAGTTAAGAGCAGACCCAGAAAGGAGGCTGGGTTTAAGCTATCAAAAGCCAGCTTTTAATAACCCTTCTCAACCCATAAAGTTTCACCTCTTAAAGATTATACAATATTTCATAACAGTTCAGCCACCTGGGGACCAGGTATTCAAACACCTGAGCCTGCATGGAACATTTCAGATTCAAGCCATAGTATAGAATTTAGTAATTCTGAAGTTGATGAGAAATCTTAAAATATGAAAATATCTATGCTTCTCTCCACTTTCCAGCTTTTTTATTAAATGTGAATTTGCCTTCCACATCCTCGATGTACAAAATATAGGAAATAGTCCATCCAGTCAAGTTGGAGAGAAAAACAGCAAAGATCTGTCTCCCTATGACTCATGTAAATTTTATTCAAGGTCCATTTAATTAACCAATACATTACATTTCACTTTATGAAAATGCTACAGATTTATTTCTCCTTACTCAGACTGATATATAAAATATATAATAGATGTTACATATTACATATAACATCTATTATATATTACACATAATATATAACATATATATCTAATTTATAATGTATGTTGTTCCTGGGTTCTCATAAATGCTAAAGTGCCACTGTATGCGAAGTCAAAATCTCCATTCAATTTTAGAATTTGAACTTTTAAAATATTTTCTATAGATTATCAAACTTATTTTCTAAATACTCCCAAAATAGAAATGTTAATACTTAATATGCCTTCTGTTTTCATATCATTATAAAACCTTCTTGTCATATTGTTGCAAGATATTTCTTTAGTAATTAATCATGGGCTTTAAAAAATAATATTCATGTTCAGATTTTCTATTCATTAGAAATTCACTTACATTACACGGTGCAGACTATAAGACTGATTTTTATTCCTTTGGGTACAGATATCATATTTTTACACTCAGTTCCATTAATGTATAAGTACGTAAATGAAATGTATATTTCATAATACATAACATATTATATACATATATATTATATACATATATATTTCGTCTGAACCCAAACTTGTTGATGTTGAATGAGCAGATTGCTAATAATTGTGCCTGAAAACAGGACCTGTCCCCCAAAAAATGAAGACTGTTTTTTAAACCATGACATATGTGCACACGAAGTTATGTTTTAATGCTCTTGGGTCTTTCACTAAATCTTCTGTGTGCTTCTACTGCTGTGAACACAATATCATTGATGGAAATGCCAGAGATTTACTCATTTTAATTAGAATAAAACATATGTGAGAGAAAATCATTTATTACTTACAGTGAGAAATTACATCTTCAGTACATATTCAGGAGACAAATGCTTCACAGAATACCTTAAGACCTGTAAATTCTCATAAAATAAGAAATGTTATGATAAACTATTTCATACCTATCAGGTGAGAAAGTTTAGAAATTAAAATACCAACTACTGTAAAAAATTGGAAAGTGGAAAAATCTCTCATGTTTTGGGCTTGAGGATCCAAAAAAGATGTTAGTAAGAGGAAAACAACAACAACAAAAAATAAAGAAATAAATTTAACAGAGAGTTTTTTTTGTAACCATGAGGCTTTTCCACTCATGCCCCAGTTCTTGAGTAATGACTCAGAACCTTATTATTCGATAATAAACACCTAGGTCTTAAGCTTTGGTTTGTTCCCACTAGCTGTAATTCAATTATCCCATTTAAACTAATCTAAGCTCTACCATATGGCTGGTTACCTCTCCTCAGCTTCATACATCTGTCTTCCTAGAGTCTCGGTGGTGAATCTCCTGCCCTGATTATCTCCCAGAGTTCAAATCTTTCTGCCACATATCCCACTTTCTAATCCTGCCTTATCTTTCTGGCCATCAACTTTTAACTGATAGGTGATGCTTCCACACAGTACACAAGAGATTTCCCCTACAGTTTTTATTAGATTGGCTTACAAAATTGGAGTCATGTAATTCCACAATGGCTGTCTTACAGTGGAGGGGCAGAGAAGACGGTAGCTGTGCAATCCATGAGGCTGGATGTCTCAACAGTCCCAGTCTGGTGATGGAAGAACAGGAGGATTCCTGGAGAACCATGGGAACATGGAGAAGGTGATGTTGATGAAAGATGGCAGCAGCAGCAGCAGAGTAGATGCATTTGAAAGCAAGAGTAAAGCAGGAAATAACAAGCATTACTTATTTCTGTTCAGATTTCCTCATGGCTGAACAGAAGATATCAACCTCTGCAGTGCAAGGAAGAATATATCTGCTTCAGTTAATACTTTCAAAAATACCTAATCTGTCCTGCTCAGAGACATATCTCCTTGTTAAAACCAGATTCCAATCAAGCTGACAATCAATACTAATAATCACTGTCAACTTCACTTCATTTCCTCATCACAAAATCATTCTAAATGACCCCTTTTATATGAGTTTTTATTTTTAATACATTTTCATTAAAATAGAATTATTTAACTCTACCCCTTCCCTTTCCTCCTTCCAGACAGTCTATTGTACCAGTTTTGAGGTCAACTTATATTTATCTCTGAAAACCATTTCTGTTCACTTAGATCTTTGCTCTCAACTGGCTATACCCATCACACAATGCACAGATGTCACAGTATTACAGTTTAATGTTTAAAAAGAAACTTAGGTGTTTACATTATTGGTATGATTGCTTTATTATACCAGGAATACCAGACACATTTTGGTGTCAAAAATTGCATCATCCATGAAAGATAACAGGTAAAGCATGCTGTGAGGAAAGGTGTCAGATGCTTTATGATGTCCTCTAAGATGACTTAATATTTTAAAATAAACCTTTATTCTAAGGTACTGTGTAATTCATATGCTGGTTTAAGGAATAATATAGAGAGGTCTCATGTAACTCCAAACTGATTTGCCCAGTGGTGCTATCTTAAAAAGCTATGGTATGGTGTCTTAGAAGATAAGAACATTGTCATACTATAAAATGTTTCACAGTCACATAATCCCTTCTGCCGCTACCATAGCTGCACCCAGGCACTGCCCAACTCACTCTTTACAGTTGAAAACCAAATGGCTTGTTTATTTGTATAATCTTGTCACTTCTATGATATTATACAAATGGATTCACACAGCCTATAACCTATAGTAAGGACAGGAGAACAGATGCTTCTCCTAGGGAAAGGGAAAGGTTTTAAAGAAAGGTAAGAAAAAAGAGGACGGAGGAGTCAAGGCAGGATGAGAACATGGTAATGAGGCATACGCATCCTCATTCTGCATTTTAATTGATTTATTTGAAATGCATTGATCAGCAAAAAAGTTAATGTTTTCAAATTGTCGCGTTTCATTTAAATACGCTTTTAAACCTCTTCTTAGGTGCCTGGATCTCATATTTCTAAAGTCATGTCTACCAACCACCTTGGCGAATTAGGTGAAGGACAAATTGTAACGCAGGTGGCAACAGCTTTTCGGTTGGATTCTTCAATCATGGTGAAATAGCAGCTGTTTCAGGGAACATGCTTTTAACTAGTTTATTCACATGTGAGCATGAAGTAGAGGGTGGGAATTGTGCTCCCTGCTCATCTCCTGCGCATGCGTTTTAGGACATCTTTGGGTTGATTCCCTTCCAGCCACAGTTTCTGTTACTTTTCTCATTGGTCCTGCCTTGTGCGGCTTTTCCCCTGGATATCCTAAATGCTCATTATAGGCAAGCCAGTCCTAAATAGACTGTTTTTAAAAATTCTCACATGGATTCGTTTTTCCACACATCACTTAACAGGATCTAACACAGTCTGTGTTTACAGCTGAAATGTAAGATCCATCAGGGCAGGTACGTTTTGTTGATTGTTTTGTGGTCAGAGCTTATCCTGGAACACTTGTTGCAGAGCAAGTATTTGTTTAGTCAAGTAGATGGGGGGAAAAGGGGGAATTTTACACCATAGTAGAATGCTTCCATTTCCCTAGTGACTGGGCACACTTAGACCTTGCTGCGGTACATTTTAACACAGAAAAGGCCAGGAAGAACATTTGAAAATAATGACGTAGCTGAGAGCAAAACAAGGTAAGAATCCAGGCTAACTGCATCACTTTACCCTAAAGATTCCCAAAATCACTTTCTTCTCCACTGTTATCTGGATTTCGCGTTGTTATCTGAGATTCTTCTATGCTTTCAAGCCAGTCGAATTTTTACAAGCAGAAATCATGCAACATAAAGCATATAGAAACATTTTGTTCCCCCCAAATCAGGTCTAAATTACCCCAAGAGCTAGCTTTCCCTATAGGATTTCGGCATTTCCCCCTCCTGGCTCCAGTCAGATCCCAAGGCCTAAAGGTGTTCCAAGTTTTAAAAAAAAGGAACAGGAAGAAAAAATTAACCAAACTCCTGAAGCTTCCAGAATGATTCGTTTCAAGTTGCATTTGCGTCTTGGTATGGATTAGTCATGAGAGGTGAAGGGGAAGGGTTATTATTCAATTGAATCTAAGCCTCGAGGTTTGAGATATTTCTTTTTGTTTAACTTTCTTTGGGGGTTTCTTTCTTTGTTTAACTCTCTCCTGTTTCTTGCTGACAACTCATTTTTAACAATTTCTCCTTCATGTGTATTTAGATAATTTTAACGGGAGCCAGGACACGTTTAACATAATCAGGCTGGTCCTAATTAAGGAGGGGACAGATGGCGATCTTTCCATAATACATGGGAATCTTGTAAGATTTCTTTTTAATTGAGCATGAAATATGTAACAGATTTATTGCCACCTAGATAGAATGACAGATTTGAGAGTAAATATACGTGATGGTTTACACACACACACAGAGAGAGAGAGAGAGAGAGAGAGAGAGAGAGAGAGAGAGAGAGGTCTTAAACACCCAGGAAAACAAAGCACAAAGACCTATAGGAAATGTTTTACATATTAATTTGTCACATGACCTGGGCCAGGAGTCTGAGAAAATAATGAAAATCGCAAACACCTTTTACCTTTTAAAATTACCGTTCTTTGCTCTGGTTAAGGGTAAAGGACATTTCTGTAATTTACTTCACAGGCTTATTAGAAGAAACTATAAATATTGGAGTCATATATTTCTACATTCAATTCTGGTTCTGTCATTTTGTAGCTACATTGACATAGAGTTGCATGATAAAATTCTATGATTGTAATTATTATTTGTTTTTAAAGGGTTCTGTAAGCATTTGAAACATCATGTATAATTTTCCTATCACAATTCTAGGCATATAGAAAATGCCCAATAAATGTAAAGCAGGTTGGAGTGAGAATAAATATCTGAACAACTATTTTAAAAAATTCTATTTTACTGAAAAATTGGGTTGTTCCCTAGAATTTACAGCAGCATATACATTGTATAGCATGCAAGTAATAAGGGGTCCAAGAATTCAAGTGAATCAAAAGACTCACTTTAGGAGCAATACCACAGACTACCTGCTATAAACTCAAAGCTAGTTGGACACATTTTAAGTTTGCTGATTGTCTCAAAAATCTATCAAAACAGAATTTCTAATTCTATGACCTGTTGCTCTGGTCATGCTGCTCTTCTGTCTGTGTGTGTATGTCATCCAGGTGTTGAGAGAACAGCTGAAATCTAAGAATTCTTAAAAGGTATTTTATGCCTTAAGAAGTAAAGGAAGGAAAAAAATGGAGTTAAAAGAAGAAATCACAAAAAAAAAAAAAAAAAAAAAAAAAGGAAGGGGTATAACCTATTTGGACAAATCCTGTTGTTTGATAGTCTTAAGTTCTGGACCCTCAATTATCTTTCCATTGAAGCCCATGTTAATGAATTTTATTTTTCTTTATATCAGTGTAAAATGCCACTTATTGCCTAAGGCAAGTGATCCTGTACTGACTGGGTAGCTGGTGGGCAGCATTCGGGGGGTGGGGGGGAATACATTTACAAAAACACTGACATTTCTTTGTATCTTCATGTTGTCCTTTGTCAACGACTAGATCAGTTTCTTGGGTTCTCAAAAGAGGGTACTACAAAAGCACAAAAATAACATTCGGCATCAAAAATTTATTACTCATTTTAACAACAAAACAGACATTCACCAAATCTACCAGAAATCAATCTATCCTGGCAGAACTCAGACAGGGAAAATTGGCTCTGTCTGATAGCCATGAGGAAGCACACGGTGAGGTGCTTTGTGACAATGGGAAAATGGGGTGCATAGACTTCTACATTTGTTCGTTTCATATTAGCGTACAATGGAGCTAACAGAACCAGTTAAGTAGACTCAAAGGTTTATATTATCTAATTCCAGATAGACTAACCCTAATTGGTGAGCAAGTTTATTTTATAAATATTCAAACATGAGGATGTTAAGTTAAATGAAGCAAGAGCAAATAACTAAACAAAAGAGAATGGCATTCCTATGCCTAGAACAAGTCCTACGCCACCTACTAAGGTCCATAACAGGAAAACACATCCTTGCAAATGATTCTTCCCAGTGAACCTTTAGAATGATCTCAAAAGTAAAGTTTTTCAGAGGGTGTGTGCCATTAAATCTGGAACTCATAGACTAGGCTAAGCTAACTGGCCAATGAATTTTTGGGATCCACACACATCTGCTGCCCCAGTTCTGGAATTTCAGATGTGTGTTACTGCATCTGGCTTTTTACTTTATTGCTGGTGATCCAAACCCAGTCTTTACACTGCTGAAGCAAGCATCAAGCCATTTCCCGTGCCCGCTAACATGACTTTATTATTAACATATCAATCTTTGGTGAGCAAAAAAAAAAAATAATAAAATCAAAATTGTTACTTGACGTTACATTTACAAGTGTCAAATGCCTGTGTATACATGTGTGTGCACATGCTGCATGCTTTATTAAGTTGTCATTGTTTCATCTCTATATGTTTGCTCCATAGAAGTTCCCTACTTTATATTTGGATCATTATTTGAAAATATAGATTAATGTGTTTATTTACAGTAAAAGCACACTAGGAGAATTGTTAAGGGCATGTGTGTGTGTGTGTGTTTGTGTGTATGTGTGTTTTTAGTTGAAATGTAATTTTTAAAAAGTGGTACAATTTTATATTCTAAATAAATTGATGAGGTTGTGAGGTTGCAAAATTTAAGAGATATTACATCAGTGGTTGAAACAGTCACACTACTATATCGTGCATCTTTTAAAAGTTAAAAAGTAGCAATTAGGGAGGAAAAGGTTTATTCTGATTGGTGGTTCTAGAAAGATATATTCCATCATGGTGAGAAAGGGATGAAAACAGGCAGGGAAAGCATGGCAGATTGAACAGGGAGCTGGCTGATAACATTATCATCAAAACACAGGAAGCCAAAAGAGGGAACAATGGGATGATTCTATAAACATCAAATACACCCAGTGACTAAGGAGCCAATAACCAAGGCTTCACCACCTAACGATTTCATCACTTCTACAAATCACCACCAACAGGAGATTAAGTGTTCAAATACATGGACTTTGGGAGATATTTCTCATTTAAATTAGTATATTCTACACCCCACATTAAAGATCATGACAAACAATAAAAAAAAAAAACACATTTAGTACAACTTTAAAAGTTCCCATAGTATTAATTAGTCTCAAAGCCTTTCAAAAATCCATAATTTGAAAACTCAAGGCAATTTCTTAACCATGACTTCATGTAAAAGCAATAAACACATAGTATTTCTCCATCATACAGTGGCACAGAATATATTATCATATTCAAGAAGGAAGACTTGAAGATACAGTGAAGAAATATTAGACTAAAGCCCAGAAGGCAATTGCCAAATTCTGAAGCTTGCTGTCCATTGTCTGGGGATTCAGTTAAGGGCTAAAATAGCCCTATCCCTCTATCACTGTTGCCTAAAACATGCGTTTATCTTTTAGGTTGATCCTGCTCACTTTATGCACAGTTCACTGACATATGTCTCAAGTTATAGGATCTCCCACATCTCCCAGAACAATCCAGGCTTACCATCATAGCTCTTCCCACAGGGTCGCTCTAGGCCTGCTTGCAAGGACTCCAACTTTGTCCATATTTCCTGGTTTTGGTGCCTCTCTGAAAACATGAAGGACAAAATCATAACCCCTCAGTGTTATATATTTCTGTTTCTAAAGCCAGTATTATGTGGATAATACTACATAGTTTAACTGCTGGCTTGAGATAAAGCTTGTATCCATGAACTATACTCAGAGTGGCTTCTGTATCCTGATATTGGTGCAAATGTTCCCTATATGTGTTTTCCTCTAGGAGCAGAAAACCACTTAAATCTTTTCCTTTCATAAATTCAAGATTCAGCAGTATGGGGACTTGCCTCAGGACATGTTTCCTACACAGTGCCAATAGACATTTCTATTTAATGACCTTATTATCTTTAAGCAACTATACACTCTTTTCAATATAGACTCTTTAACTATAATTGTAAGCTCTTTAAATATTCATTTCCTCTTCAAAGGTCACATTTTAAATTTTCGATCTGTCCCATTTGCTGCCATTTTCCATCATAGACTTTGATAAGAGTAATCACTAATAACCATTTTATAAACTCAATGTTTTACTGTCTTGAAATTTTTTTTTTATCAAAGAAATTAGTTCATTACTTCTAAGTTCTGCCATATTTAAATTTGCAGGGCAATGGCAGAGTACTGACAGGTTGTGTTTTTTTTTTTAACCCAATTTTTCTTAAATAAATTCTAGCCTGTTTATAGTTAGAGTCTTTACTCCCCTCTGATGGTTTGTAAGCTGGGCCTCTACAGTTTGTATTTCTCTCAGCACGCTTATCTTCCAAGTTTCTGTAAAGGGGCCCATTAACTTGTTTCAACATTTAATAGCTTTTCCACTTACACTTCCAAATTTCTTCACAAAATACGCCAAGGACACAAAAGACACATGGTTACTTTACCACACGAACCTCACTCCTGGTACCAATTTATCTTCTAGTTTACTTGTTGTGATAAAAAATACCTTGACACAAAGCACCTTAGAGAAAAAAAAAAGTTTATTCAACTTATGGTACTTATAGGACAACATACATTATAATGGAGAGGCATTGAAATAGCTGATCACATTTTTATCATCATTCTGAAGGCGGAGACAGAGAAGGTGAAGAAGACCTAATTTATAAAACCTCAGAAACTGCTCCCAGGATTGCATAATCTCTCCAAACAGCACCAATTGGAAAGTAAAGTGCTCAAACCCATGAGCCTATGGAGGTTACTTATCATAAAAATCACCACAAAAGTACAAAAAGCTGAAATACCCAACTTAGTTTATATGAGAAAGATGTTACAAAAACAGTTAGTAACAATTGGTTTAGTTGAAACAAAGTACTTGCATGTTTTGTAAAACTTATTTTGCTCTTATCAGTTGAACTAACTTTATAAAAAATATTTGCTTTCAGTTAGACTTATTCTGAAATATTATTGACTTACCTTCAAAAATTTTAAAACTATTCAGTAAAAAAATAACATTAAATTTACTGATCCTGAGGATGTCTATATATATATATTCACATGAATATTCACAGTGACATGCCCACTGTAACTGCACACTCTATATTCACTTTAGAAATACTATGAATGTTTTATAAAGTCAAATATACACTTAAATTATATTTTATTTAATTCAGGCTTCACCATCATAGCTCACAAGGAATATGCTTTGTTGTCTTCAGGTCTTTAAAATATGAAAATATCTGCTATTAATTTAAAATTAAATATCAACACAAATATCTTTTATAGTTTGGCTTCTGGTTTTGTGGCTGCTACATATCAAAACTTCAATATTGTTATTAAACAATTACAGTAAACAACTACGATTGCCTCCCTTTCCTTTTACTCCCAAATTGTATTTTATTTTGTCACTAATCATAATTATTCTTTGGTTAGATAAAAATACATTTTGAAACTAAAATTTAAACATGATCTTCATTCACATTTTAACATTGTCCCAGAGACCAAGGACACCAGTGGATAGTTCTCTTACTAAAGACAGACTATAACCATGTCAATAGCGGGGTCATCCAAACTTTTGTTTATTCTTGACATCTTTAACATATGGAAAGATATGTTCTTCCCAGTGCTGATTTAATATTGAAAGGGAAGCCTATTTTATAAAAATTAATATAATACTAAATATATGTATTTTGTATCAAAGAGAAGAATGGGTTTCATTGCACTGTTTCAATGCAGGTAGTATAAGCACATAGTAACTTTCAGAAAAGAATTCAAAAATCAAGTCAATACAATTACACAACACCAAATTCAGTATTTTTATTAGTCCAAGTATGATCACATCACTCCTTACAAACAAACTATTCTTTTTAAGGCCAAAGGAATCTTATTGAGAAATGAGCTCCTTTTCTTCATAAAACTCAGTAGAAAAACAACCCTTTAATGTGAGGTACAATAACAGGTTTTGTAAGACAGGCATGCTAGTCTCTGTGAAAAATAAAATGATACTCAGAAATTGTCTTCAGGTTTATTTTAGTTAAGCAACAGTTTCAATCTAATTTTAAAGTTCTTTAGTAAATGAAACTTTTAAAAATAACTCCTCTAATACAACAAATCCTGCCTGCAGTTTTCACTCCTTCCACTCCCCCAAGCCCTGCCCCCTACCTCCCCTCTCCCCCAGATCCACTCCCACTTCATCTTCCATTGGAAAAGAGCAGGCCTCCAAGAGACAACAACCAAATACAACAAAACACGACATGATACAATAAGGCAAGGCAAGAGCCCTCACTCCGAAGCTGATCAATGCAGTCTAACAGGAGGGCAAGAGTCCCATGAGCAGGCCTAAGAGTCAGAGATACACCTGCTCCCACAATTAGGAGGCTCCCCAAAACACAAGCTAATAGCCATAATATATACACGGAGGACCTGGCCAGATCCTTACAGGCCCCATCCTTGCTGTTTCAGTCTTTGTCAGCTCATATGCTCCCAGTTTAGTGGATTCAATGATCATGTTCTCCTGTTAAAATTTTAGTGTTTTACCTACAATTGTGGAACACTAATAATTAATACCAGATGTGTAATTATTTACTGATTTGATATTATTTTTGAAAATAAAGATAAAAACTTTTAGGAAAACTATTTTCTTTTCTTTTAATTCATTCATTCATTAATTCATTCATTATCAATCAATTTACTCTACATCCAGATTTAAATTTCTCCTCCCTCCTTTCCTTTTAGTCCTCCCTTCTCTTCTTCCTGTCCCTTCCACTCCTCCTCCTATTCTCTTCAGATAAGAGGAGGCTTCCCATGGATATAAACCAGCCTTGACATGCCAAGTTACAATAAGACTAGGCATATCTTCTACTATTAAGACTAAATGAGGCAGTCCAGTAGGGAGAAAGGGTCCCAAAGACAGGCAACAGAATCAGAGATAGCCCCTGCTCCCACTGTTAGGAGTCCCATATGAAGACCAAGTTACACAACAGTTAACATACATGCATAGGACCTAAGATTGTCCACACATGCTCTCAAGTTGGCAGTTTGGTCTCTATTTGCCTCTATGGACCCAGAGTAGTTGATTCTGTAGGATTCTTCTGATGTCCTTAACCCCTGTGGCTCCTATAATTCTTCCTCTGGGTCTCTGTGTATCTTTCTATCAGTTGCTGGGTGAAGCCTCTCTGATGACAGTTATGCTAAACTCTTATTTGTAAGTATAGCAGTCTATCATTAACAGTGTCAGGGGTGGGCTCCCTCCCATGGCATGAGTCTGAAGCTGGATCAGTTATTGGTTGCCCATTCTCTCAATTTCTTCTTCATTTTTACTCCTGCACATCTTGTAGGCAAGACAAATGGTAAGTCAAAGGTTTTGAGGCTGCTGTCCCATTCCCTCTATTGAAAGTCATGCCTGGTTACAGGAGATGGCTATTTCAAGTGATATATTCCCATTGCTAGAAGTCTTAGCTCTAGTCATTCTCAAAGATTCCTTGGCATTTCCATTGTCCTGGGTTTCCAACTTATTCCAGAGATGACTTCCCCACTCCACTTGTCTCTCTTAGTACTCTCTTTCTCTATCCTCCCCCAACCTGATCCCTCCTTTCCCATCCTGAACATCTACTCCCATCCAGGAATGATAGCCCTATAGCCTACAGAATGGAAAAAGATCTTCACCAACCCTACATCTGACAGAGGTTTGATACTCAAAATACATAAAGAAATCAAGAAACCAGGCATCAACAAGCCAGATAATGCAAGTTAAAAAATTGGGTACAGATTTAAACAGAGAATTCTCAACAGAGAAATCTCTAAGTGTGGGAGAGCACTTAGAAAAGTGTTCAACATCCTTAGACATTAGGAAAATGCAAATCAAAATGACTGAGATTCCAGCTTACAACCATTAGAATGGCTAAGGTCAAAAACTCAAGCGATAGCTTATGCTGGCAATGATATGGAGCAAGGGGAACTCTTCTGCATTGCTGGTGGAAACACAAACTTGTCAAGCCACTTGGAAATCAATTTGGCAGTTTCTCAGAAAACTAAGAATCATTCAACCTCAAGAATCAACTATACCACTCCTGGGCATATACCCAAAAGATGCTCTACCATACAACAAGGACATTTGCTCAACTCGTAGTAGCTTTGTTCATAATAGCCAGAAACTGGAAATAACCTAGATATCCCTCAACCAGAGAATGATAAAGAAAATATGATACATTTACACAGGTGGAGTGTTACTCAGCTATTAAAAACAGTGGCCACTGTGGGAAAGGCTGTGCCTAGACTTTCAGTGACTTGATATGCCATGGTGGGTTGGTACCCAAAGGAGATCTCCCTCTTCTTAGAAGAGAAGAGGAAGATGGGTAGGAAGATGCTATGCGAAGAGACATCAGGAAGATATGGGAGGGCTTCAACTGGGATCTAAAATTAATTAATTAATGGATTAAAAACAATGACATTGTGGAATTTCAAGGTAAAGAGATTGATCTAGAAAAGATCATCCTGAGTAAAGTAACCCAGACCCAGAAAAACAAACACAATATGTACTCACTTATAATTGGATACTAGCTGTAAATGATAACTATATTATAATCCACAGATCCAAAGAATCCAATTAATAAGAATCTTTTAAATATATAAATCATTGTTTATAAATACTATTGCTCAAGAAAAACCTCACCTTCACTTTCCACTATATGATTTCCTTTAAATAAGTTTTATTTGTAAATGGTCTCAATTATTTCTCAGACTTTTATTACTTTCTCATATTTCGTTTTCATTTTTGTATTCTATTAAGGAATTTTACCAATTTTATTGTGTTAGGTGACCAACAACCTTGTTCAGTTAGCAAATATATTTTGGATCATTTATCATGCACCAGTAGCCTGGTAAGTGGATCTGAAATCTCTCAAGTATAAATCAACTCACCATAATATTAAGGCATGGGTCTGAGAATGAAGCATTCAGCTAACTCCCACTGGCTAGAGAAAGAGTGAGGGACTCTTGTGCCATTCGAATTTCACTGAACTCGTTGAATTGGCTAGTTATCATCTAGGGTGTCATTTTCTCACATTGTGGTATGTGGGGACATGTATGACCAAAAATGTAGCAAACACACTAATTTGGGTGGGTATAAAAGTGATGTAAGCTATGGGCACCTGGTATTGTGTTTTGTTCTTGTTCTTCCTAGCCAACTTCTCCCTTGAGAGTGTCTCCAGCCACTCCTATTGGGGCAAATGCTTATCTGACCCACTTCTACTTCCTGAAACCAGTGTCCTTTGGGCTAACAGTAATATGGCAAGGCTGAACTCACAATCTGAAAAATATACATTTTCATCTAGGGCACTAAACTTTTGGTTTGTTTGTTTAAATATTAGCAAGAAATAAGTTCAAGAAAGAAGTATGTGATAATTTTCTCTATCTCTGTCTCTGTTTCTGTCTGTCTCTGTCTGCCTCTCTGTCTCTTTGTCTCTATCTCTGTGTCTCTGTCTCTCTGTCTTACTGTCTCTGCCTCTCTCTCTCTCTCTCTCTCTCTCTCTCTCTCTGTACATATGTGATATGTATGTCTGTGTTTGTATGTCTGTGTGTGCCTGTATATTTGTCTGTGTGTCTGTATGTGTGTGTCAGCGTGTGTGTGTATGTGTGTCTGTGTGATTCTTGAATACATCAGAAGTCTTCCTTTATCACTTTGTACCTTATATTTTTAATATAGAGTCCCTAATTAAGATGAAGCTCAGCTCTTTGGTTAGTCTGACAGACCAGAAAGCACGTGGGGACCCAACTGTCTTCAACTATATTCCCAGTGATGCAGATTTGGGCACACATGATCATTCCTAGCTTTTAATTGGGCGCTAAAGATTTGATCTCAGGTCTTTATTTTTGCTGCAAGTTCATTAACTTACTGAGCCATCTCCCAAGCCCAATTTTCTCTATCCAGTGCAACCATTCATCTTAATGGGCAGAGACATCATGAAGACAAGATTCATACATGAGAGCTACAGAATTATATATCAACCAGATCTCAGAATAGCATTTAAAAGCCAAGTACGATCTAAACTCCACAGAAACTGAGACCTGGGTATAGGAGAAAGTTTTAAACATAAAGCAACATTCTGTTTCTCCTGGACTGTCACCTATGGCAATCATTCCATGTATTGTACATTAAAAGAGAACCACTCGGTTGGCTCCAAGACATCAGGTGAACTTCCAGGAATGAGCAGCACTCAGGGTCTGAATACTTCTGATTCATTCATAGCTTCTGACAGGAAGAAACATTTTTTTGATGATGAAGAGACAGTTTTTTTCCCCCAAAAGTACTTCTCACACTCCAATCTTCATTACATCTTAAAATATAACTGTTTTTAAGTAATATTACCAAAGCGATAATGCTATTGTTTAAATAATGTTCAACATGTTTATTTATATGAAATATTTCTCATCACAGTCTTCCTACACACCAACATTGGTACTCCATTTGTTAGTCTGGACTCAGTCATCACATGTTACATGATAGGGTGATGAAAACTAAAATTTAAATGATTCATAGTGCACTCCTTAATGACTACAAAGTTAACTGTGCTTGAAATAGAATGGCCATGGTAAACAATACGTAAAGAGACATGCATTTGAAGGATTATTGGTTACGTTTTTTTCACTGTGAACAACATGGTTGACATAAAAATACTTAAGAAGAGTTTATATGGCTCATGGTTTAAGAGGGTTCAGTCTGTAGGGTTTTGGTCAAAGGTACTTGGAATGAACACCATGGCAGTGAAGAGCTATGACAATGAAAATTCTACTCATATGAGAAAGGAAACATGTAGAGATAAAGAGAGAAGGTACAGAGACACAGACAGACAGACAGACACACACACACACAGAGAGAGAGAGAGAGAGAGAGAGAGAGAGAGAGAGAGAGAGAGAGAGAGAAGCAATAGGACAAGGATACTGAATTTCCAAAGACTGACTAACCTCTACCCTCCCCTGCTACTAACCTTTCTGCAACAAAGCTAAGAAATTAACCAATCAGACTTTCAAAGCATTAGTCTTTGAAGGCCACACTTCATTATACAAAGCACATCTAGGACCTACTGCTGTCCAGGCTGCAAATCAAGCAATATATATTACAGTTCTCCACATCTTACAAGGTGGATTCTATAATTACCCACTTTAAACCTATACACTCTGTATTTACAGAGGCAGTAGGTGTCCTCAAAGCAAGAACTTGTACTGGAGTATTCCACAGTGTGAAATCTGATTACATTATACTACATGTATTTCTGTAACTCAAACTCTGTTAGACTTACTGTGGCACAAGGTGCTCACTAGACTATCAGTCACCAGTTTTGCTCTCCCTCTTGCCTCCAACTTGTGGGAATCAGAAATGCATAATTCCCCAAACTTCAATATGGATGTCTATTTTTCTAACATCCTTAAACTTTTTTATAGTCTACCAAATCTACAATTTGATATTATGAACTCATGTGTTTAACAAATAAAAAATACCTATTATACTGTGAAAGGTATAGGTCACAACTCAAGCTAATTCAAATAGTCTTTTTACTGGATATGAAAACTTCTTGCAGTTTAAATACATCTCTGTTGGCCATATAAGAGACTTCACTATTGAGTAACAATATTAAAGAGATATTTTATTTTCACGTCTACTAGGACTGTTTAAATATCTAAATTCAACTCTAAAATCCTATGACTGATCCACTTGTATTTCAACTGGCTTTATGTGAATTGAGATCACTGGGAGGAAGGCCTTTAACAATGTGTTCTGCTAACTAGATCCCAAAACTCAAACTGTAAGTTCAAAACAACCTTGTAAAACCTAATAGATGCAATTTATGTGTACTGTCCAGCCCTTAATTTTGTGAAATTCTTTTTCCAATGGCATCATTCATATAAAAGAACTGTGCTTGTTTTCTTTCATTTTCTTCTCTTTCCCACATTTGTGGCAACTATTCACTCTTATTTATTAATATTATAAAACTGAAAGTATAGTACTCTGAACAATAGTGTGGCTACTGTGGCTGGAAAAACAGAAGATCCTGCTTTAAAAGAGTTAGCCACCAGAGCAAACAAAGTGGTTATGAACTACACAAGCTTCCCAACAAATGTTTCTGGGCTACTTGACCTTGTATTTTGGAGGGGTTGTAAACAGAATTCCAGGACATGAATATCAACAATTGGTGACAATTGACAAAGCTTTGCCTACTGAACGGCTTTTCTCCCTGCTTCAGAGCTAAAACTTTTCTAGGGGAGAAACCAATAACCTCATATAATGTGCAAAGCCAGTTTCTCCCATCTCAGCTATATTTTCAAACTATTTTGATAGAAGCAACAGAAGGCTACAGTTCCTTTTTACCTGCTTAGCATCACTTTATATTTCATTTTTTTCTTTAATTTGAATTGTCATTTTTCTCTGAAACCATGAAGAAATAATATCAGGTATGAAATCCAAAGCCATAGAATAGAACTGTGATAGTTTAGAGCCATGTAACAACTGATTTTCCACTGTACTCCAGGACCAGAGAGTAGAAGGACAAGGGAACCTCAATGACGATTCAGGAAATGAATCTGAGACTGCTAAGTACTTCATAGCCTATGGCTTTGAATCTTTTATTTCCTCTACATTGACTACTCAGAAAACATTTTAATGCAATTTTCAAATCATTTCCCTCCTAATTATGTAGGGATCTTGATTTATGGCTTAAAATATATAAAATCTTCATGTATTTGAGAAAACCCATAACACAATGTATGTAGGGAAACTTAAAAGAAAAAAATAATATCACTGTACAGTACTGGTCCTATAAAATGACCATTTTAACAGCAGCCAGATAGTCTTTAGTGTGACTGTTTTTCTACTATAATAGTGGGAATAGAAATAGCAGATGTTTTCACTTAGCTCATTGTGGTGATTTGAAAATAATTACTTCCTTTTTTGAGGGCCTTAAGGACTTGTGAGTGCCTAGAAATGATTCCAATGTCTCATAGGGCTAACAAAGATTAAATAGATGCATAAATAGATGATAGATAGATAGATAGAGATATAAAGATAGACATAGATAAGAGAGAAGGAGGGGGAAAAGAGAGAGAGGGAGGGAGAGGGAGGGAGGGAGGGAGAGAGAGAGAGAGAGAGAGAGAGAGAGAGAGAGAGAGAGAGAGATTATCATGAAAACATGGTTGTAGAAAATACCTTGAGAGTTTATGAATGTAGCCATACCAAATTGTATCGTGAACCTTGCAAAGTATAGACTGAACTCTTAAGAAGTTATAATATATATACAATGTTTCAAGTTGATAGTTTAAAAAATACACTTAAGTTAAATGCAAACAAAAGCTGATTCACACCCAGACTACCTGAATACTTTGCTTATACATTGTCACCTATTTGTAAGTTACCTCATGAAAAGTCGATAAAGACAGGACTTTTGTCAAATGTATGTTGACATGTTAGGTGCTAAGAGATCTGAAGGTCTTTTTAACTGCCACACTAAAAAAACTATTAGGGACATCTTTAATTTTCTTTGCTTCCCTATAACTCATTAGCTATGTGTTATTGAGTGATGAGATGCTAGGATGCAAATCAGATATAGTCTCTGTCCATAGATTATTTTAAGTCCAACAAAGCTATTTGAAGCCATTGTTGAAAGTGAAAGTTCTCATCAATTTGTGTAGCATACAGTAGCTGATGGACTTTCATTGCATTGTGAGTTTTGAATGAGATTGTAACAAAGATGAACTAACTTGTTAAAACTCTTCCTCTGTTGATACACTATTTTCTTTAGATATCAGTGAAAATCCAAGTGAAGCTCTGAATGAGTTTTTAAATCATATCCCAATACAGTAAAAACTAATCTATTTGAATTAATGAGTAGACAGTCTATACTTACATTAATTTGAAGTTTCTAGTTATATCAATACAACTGCTTTGATATTTTATTTCTGTGATTTTGCTGAATTCATTTTCAAGTTCTAGTACATTTCTTTGTAGACTCCTCATACTTACTTAGGAATTATACTCATCTGTAGAGACCACCAACTCCCTTTCTCTCCAATCTGTGAGAATTAATAAAATTGACTGTCTTTTTAACTTATTTGACTTGTTGCTCTGAATACGACCCTGAGATTAATGTTAAAGGAGTTGCTAAGAGTGAACCTTCTTCCTTTCCACACTTAAAAGGAGAAAATTCACATGTTTTGTAATTATATATTCTGCTAATTACTTTACAATAATAGCTGGTTTTTGTTCACTTACTTGTGTTGTGCCTAAACATTACATGAACAACGGTGATACCAACAGACATGCTAGCATGCTCACCAGGCTTCAGTCCTACACAAAGAACTACAAGTTACTAAGGAATTCTGATAGTAGGAAAAATAGAAGACCATACCAGTTGTTAATTGGTTAATTCAATACCAACACTGAAAACATATACAAACATAATATAATTTTTTTCTTTTTCTTTCTTTCTTTCTTTCTTTCTTTTTTTTTTTTCTTTTTTCTTTTTTCTTTTTTTTTTTGTTTTTCGAGACAGGATTTCTCTGTGTAGCCCTGGCTGTCCTGGAACTCACTCTGTAGACCAGGCTGGCCTCGAACTCAGAAATCCAATCTGCGTGCCTCTGCCTCCCAAGTGCTTTGATTAAAGGTGTGTGCCACCACTGCCAGGCTCATAATATAAATTTTAAAGATATATTTTTATCATCCAGGTGTACATGGATGGTGTACATGTCTTCATGAGTATATGTCCTCATGTGTGTGATTGTCTGAGGAGATTAGATGGATCTCTAAGGGAATATTGGATCCCTTAGAGCTAGAGTTACAGATATTTATGAGCTGTCTAATATGGCTGCTAAAATTCAAACTCTGGCCCTCATAGTAGATCAACAATTAATCACTCAGTTATCTCTCAATCCATGATAATTCACTTTTAATTTTCATCTTATGTTGTATTCTTTCTACTTACAGCAATTGTTAACTTTATGATGATATGACATATCATTAAATTTTTCATGTTATGACATGGTCATGTTATAGCAAGTGATTGATCCTTTGAAGTTACATATATGGGTATGTTCTATGATATCCCCACATTGTTGAGCTCAACTAACAATGCCTTTCTTTAAACAAATCCTTTAGTTCAGTGACATGTGACTCTTTATGACTTATGCATGCATGTGTGGTTTATAAAGCCCAATTGTTATTATAATGCATGACTTAATCTTTTATGAGAAAGAATGAAAAAATAACCAAATTTCTGTTTCTTCCAACCCTTTATACTAGACAGAGCCTCTAAGTGACTTGGGGAAGGTGCTGCCTCAGGATGAAGGGCTAGGAAGTACAAGTCTAGCACTGTACCACACTCTGGAATAAAGATCTAACCACCCAGCCTTTCTCTAGCTTGGTCACCTGTGAACAGGTCCATTTTCTCTAGTATAACAAACCATCAAAGACAATTTCTCCTATCACATCCTGAGTTCTCCATCATTGTTCCTGCTTTGACTACTTCTCATGGTGACGTCACTGTCATTTCTTACATCATCATTATTTCTTACCTGAATCTTCCTCCAGTAGTGAGACTAAAAATATTCCCCTCAACTTTTTTTCTATTCCTCCTTAACCTTCTTTTTTATCAAAGTATAATTAATAACAATCTTCTACAATTTTTATATATAATTGTGACATTATTTAGTATGATTTGATTGTTATTTTTAAATATATTACAATCATTTTTAATATGCATTTTGAAAGATTTGATAACATTCACAAAAGAGTGTGGTAGTTTGAATATGCTTGGACCAGGGTGTGGCACTATTAGGAGGTGTGGCCTTGTTGGAGTAGGTGTGGCCTTGTTGGAGGAAATGTGTCATTGTCAAAGCGGGCTTTGAGACCCTCCTCCTAGCTGCCTGAAGACACTCTTCTTCCTGGCTGCCTTTGGATCAAGATGCAGAATTCTCAGCTCCTTCTCCAATACTATGTCTGTGTGGACACTGCCATGCTTTCTGCCAAGATGATAATGGGCTGAACCTCTGAAACCATAAGCCATCCTCAAGTAAATGTTGTCCCTCATAAGAGTTTTCATGGTGTCTCTTCACAGCAATAAAACACAAACTAAGACAGGAAGCTACGACCAAAAAAACATTAAGTGTAAACTGGCCTAAGCAAGCCATGGAACATGTCTTGTTGTTTGACTGAATGTTAATAGTCAGTTTACTGTTCTAATATGAAAAAAACAAGAAGTAACATTTCCAGTCAGAAGAAAATATGTCATCAATTATTGCAATTTCATCTTTGTAATTTTGTAAACTCTAGGATTGTTACCCATCTCACTATGCCCACTAAGGAAAGATTCAGATATTTCATTTATGAGTTTTACCTCTTCAGGATAACTCCCTCCAGAGCAATAAGCCTGCAGTCATTTTACAATAAGTTGGAGTACCCTAAGACAGCCACCTGTGTTTAGAAGTAGCCCAGATGATTCTCTGAAAAATCTTGTAGTTACATATATAAACATGTGTGTGTATGTGTGTGTGTGTACATATGATAATAATAAAAAAAGAGGTTATAAATTTGAGAGTAGGGGAATATGTGAGAGATTGAATACAGCATTCTTGGAAGAGCTGATGAAAGGAAATGAAAGGGTTAAAGTAATGCCATTCTATTTTTATTAAAAATTTATTTAAAAATAAGATAAATTAGAGCAAAATCCAACTTTTTAATAAAACCAAAATGTTGGGAAAAAATCAATATAAAATGTCCCATAGGTATTGATAGCCACTTGTGAATTAGTTAAAATTTCCCATCTAAGCTACCTAGAAATTTTACTTCATAATGAATGAGCATTAAAAGGTGACAATTTTCAATAGGTGACAGAATTCTTTTTAAAATTTCTTTCTTTCATCTTCAAATTATTTTATTTATTTACATTCCAAATGTTGCCCCCTTCCCATTCCTCTTCCCAGAGTTTTTCACCCCCCCCCCTTTACTTCTGAGAGGGTGCTCTTATACTCACCCTCACCACACTCCATCCCCCCTTCCCTGGGACATAAAGTCTCTACAACATTAGGATCATCCTCTCTCACAGAGACTAGACAAGGCAGTCCTCTGCTACATATATACTGGGGTTCACAGATCAGCACAAGTATGCTCTTTGATTGATGGCTTAGTCTCTGGGAGCTCTGAGAAGTCCAGGTTAGTTGACACTATTAGTCTTCCTATGAGGTTGCAATTCCCTTCAGTTCCTTCAATCCTTCCCCTAACTCCTTCATAGGGGTCCCGGACTTCAGTCCAATGGTTAGCTGTAAGTATCTACATCTGTCTCAGTCAGCTGCTGGTAGAGCCTCTCAGAAGACAGCCATGCTAGGCTCTTGTCTGCAACCACAACATGGCATCAATAATAGTCAGGGTTTGGTGCCCACCCATAGGATAGATCCTAAGTTGGACCAGTCACTAGATAGCCTTTTCTTCAATCTCTGCTCCATTCTTGTCCCTGCATTTCTTTTAGACAGGAACAATTCTGGGTCAAAGTTGTTCAACATCCTTAGTCATCAGGGAAATGCAAATCAAAATTACACTGAGATTCAACCTCACACCAATCAAAATGGCTAAGATCAAAAACTCAAGGGATATCAGATGTTGGTGAGGATGGGGAGAAAACAGAAATCTCCCCCATTGCTGGTGGGATTACAAACTGGTACAACCACACTGGAAATCAGATTTTAGAATTTGTTTAAGCGTTTCATTCATCTATGATATATACACTCTGGTCACACTCATTGCTTACTTTTTAAAATCCTCTTCTGCTCATCACCTCCCCCTCTCTCAACTCCAGTGTATTTTCATGTATTTTTGTTCTGTGATTGTCTTTACTTTGAAACCCATTAGGCTTAACCAGGACCTTTCAAGTGGGCATGGGTATAGAGCTATCCACTAGGACATGGACAACTCAGTAGTAATTTTCAGTTGCCATTAGCTCCCTTGGGTGGGTCACAGCCCCTTGAGGCATTCCCAGATCTATGAATGAATGTTCAGGGACTTATTTCTGTGAAGATCCATGTAAAGAATTGCAGCCTCTGAATTAATGAGTGCCATGCCCTTGCCATGTTCATAAGACAATATATTGAGAATTTTTTGTCGGTCATCTAACTTTCATATTATTTCTGTCTCCTCTTCTGTAATGTCCTCTAAACCTTGGAGACTATGAGATGTGTGCCCAGACTAAGGCTGAAACCAGCATTCAATTTTTCTTATCACATTTACCAGTCATGAGTCTCTTCTTAATCATCATTTTCTGAAGAGAGAAGCTTCTTTGATCAAGGCTAAGAGCAGCACTAGTTTGTGGGTATTAAACAGAATATATAGAAGTCAGACTGACAATATGTTCATTGCCTATAACTCCCCACTCACGGATCCATAGTCAAAGGGCATGAACTGGGTATGAACTCCTTGCTGTACAGTAGACCTTACATCCCATCACAACCCATAACATCTGCACCACTGTTACCTAAGGACAAGTGAAGATTGTAGCTTACAAAGTCTAAAGCTGAGAAGGGTTGATGAAGGGTTTACCTTTGCCTTAATTTCCTACTTAATAATTTGAGTTGGTTATCAGAATATGCTGTATGAAAAAAATCTATTTTCAATTAAAATGCTATTTGAGTTGGGAACTAACATAAATTGGCTGAACTAAAGAGATTATTCTTCAACGATCATTATAACAGAAGATTATATACAATATAAAGGATATAGTCAGCATATGTGTCAGGCATTCTGTAAGCAACTGATTGAAGAACTTCTTTCCATTTTCTTTCTTTCTTTCTTTCTTTCTTTCTTTCTCTCTTTCTCTTCTTTCTTTCTTTCTTTCTTTCTTTGTTTCTTTCTTTTCTTCTTTCTTCCTTTTGCCAAAAAGTGCTCACATCTTCATCATTAAATGTGATTCAAACATAGTTTTACTTAGATAAAATTATTTCAAATACCTCAGAGCAGAAAAATATAGATTCTCCCACCAATGATAAGATGAATTTATTCATAGGATACATATTCAGTGTGTAAGGATATAATATAGTCTTACTTTTAGCAGTTAAACACAGGAAGATGTTTAGTGGGCCATTATTTTCACAGCTCATAAGCATGCCTAGCTTGGCCTTGCTTTCTTTATAAGGAACGTTTTATCCACTCTGTTAAAAAAAAAAAATTCCCGCTCCATTCTTTAAGTAGGGGTTGATGGTTAAACTTGAGGTTTAATGAGTGTAAAAACTGTTCTCGTTCACTGGAATTATAAGTTTTCCTTTGCAAGCCCTTGTTTTAGCTTCAGGAAACTTTTTCTAACACTCTCCAGGAGAATATATTGCCACTGCTTTGACTTTCATTCACTAAACAACCCCATTAATTATTGGTGAGCAGACTTTACTTCCTTGCAACTCTGTGTGCACCTGGTTTGCAGACGGGATGTAGTAATGGAGGCTGAGGAAGCACATCCAGACCTCACTACAGCCTAGAATATTGGCTACTTACAGCTAATTTTATGTGTCTGTGGAAAACAGAGTTTTGGACTTGAACCAGCTGAGGTTACTGTTCACTAGTTTTCTGTTTAATACTAATGTTCTTATACACAAATGCCAAAAAAAGAAAGTAGATTTTCAAATGGCTGGACAAATCAGAACTTACTTGCAGTCCCATTGAAATAACCAAGGATTCATATGTTGAAGTCAGCATGAATTAATTCCTTCTATCAGTTTTGAGACTTGTCATTTAATTTTGTTATTAATAACATAATATCCTTCTAGAAATAATTTAGCAATAGAATCTAAAATTTTCTTTAGAAAAATAAACAAAAATATTCCTTAACATCCTGCTTCCCTATTTACTATATATATCTGTATGAATTCAGATAACTAAAACTTCTGCTTAAAATAAATCTATGGCTATGGGTGTTGTTCAATTGGTAGAGTGTATGCTTAGGATTCACAGATCCCTGGATATGATCCATAGCATCCCATAAAAATGGTTGTGGACATGTTTACTTCTGACCCCAATACTCAGAAGGTGGAATTAGGAGGACCAGAAGTCCAAAGTCATTCTCAGCTTCACAGAGGGTTCAAGACAGTGATCCTGAATTACGTGTGGCACCATTTCAAAAACAGTATAAAATAAAAGGTGAAATGAATCTTGAAAGTGTCTTAACTGCATGTGAATGAGTATATGTCTATAATGTTGTTTTTAACATTTGCAAGAAACCAAGGTTCCCACGTCCCTGGATTTCTTTTTTTCATTAAATTTTGCTATAGTCCATAGATATTCCTGACAGGGGAGTGGCTGTCACTGTAGCCATTTCTAAAGCCAAGTTTCGTGAGTTCATCTCACTAACATCTCCTGGTAAAAGATTTATGATGTTGTGAACAATTGAAATGCCAGATTTGACAGATGATAAGAAGCAAGGTCTCAAAAACAGTGAAGGCAAAGCATATCCCTCCATTTTACCTTAAGGGTAGCACTGGAATAAAGGTTTAGATGGGAGAAGAGGTACTTGTGATGGTTTGTATATCCTTGGCCCAAGGAATGGCACTATTTGGCCTTGTTAGAATAGGTATGACCTTGCTGGAGTAGGTGTGTCACCGTGAGTCTGGGCTTTAATAACCTAGTCCTAGCTGCCTGAAAGTCAGTATTCTGCTAGCAGCCTTCAGAAGAAGATGTAGAATTCTCAGCTGCTCCTGCACCATGTCTTCCTGGATGCTGCCCTGTTCCTGCCTTGATGATAATAGACTAAGCCTCTGAACTTGTAAACCAGCCTGAATTAAATATTGTTCTTGTAAGAGTTGCCTTGGTCATGGTATCTGTTCACAGCAGTAAAACCCTAACTATAACAGTACTCATATTAAATTTTTAAATCACAAAAATAATAATGTGAGAATTTCAGCTTACAATACAAAGGGTGAGATAAACCATCCCAAAAGTGCTTTCAGAGTCTCTGTATTGTGCCCTAGGAAACCACTAGACTACTTCCACAATAATAAAGCACACATAATTTGTCCCAATTTTATTTTACTCTTTATAATTTCATAAATGAAATGAAGTGAAGGTTCATAAAATGATTGATATTGTAGGTGGGGATGGAGAGCATAAGAGAGATGGTTGAAGCCAAAGAAGAACTTCTAAAGTTTCTCTATTGTAGATAGAACTACTTTGTTCTGAAGTCAAATAGTCTGACTCAAAGAAAAGACCTACAGCTTTTTGTTTCTGCATGGAGGAAGCAGAGATACAAAGGTAAGAATGCTGTTTGGTCATGTTACAAAATGAAATCTATAGCGTTTCCTCCAATATTGAGTTCATTGTTGAAGAAATAATTAGACATTTCTTACAGAGGATAGACTTTAATAGGACTGTCACCGGAGTTTCACTAACTTTATCTTTCAATCATAGTCCTTGTGGCAATTATTCCCAGACCAAACTGTGGTTTCCTGCACAAAATTATAGCCTTAAGCACAGCAGCCTCATGTTTACTACAGGCTCAGAACAATAAAAAATCAACAGCAGGAGAAAATATGTTTTATGCATTTAGTTAAGTTTACACAGAACTGGAAACAAATCAGCAAGTGTCTTTTAAAATGGTGTTATCTTAGTTTCCTTTCTACGACTTGAAAATCGACAACCTGAGATTATTATTAGACATAGTTTTGAGAGATAAAAGTAGCTATTTCTATGACTATTAAAAATACTTTAATAATAATTCATGTACTATGACTAAAATTCTCTCTTCCATATATAGATTTATCTTTAAAATACTTAACTTAAGCTGTTTTCAAATGCAAAATAAAGGAAAGGTGATTCTATCTGAGACATGTAGAAAATAACTTAAACATGGGTAATACTAATTTTCTTAGTAGTTCAACTTAGGACTTCTATTTGCTTACTATGACTCATATTCAAGAGGTGCCCATGAGTGGTAGAGTATCAGTGCATTAACTATACATAAATAGTCTAACATACTCGCTGAGGAGAACAGAGTTATTGTCTCAGATTCTTTGGGGCAAGAGTTCATGGACAGCTTTGTTAAATGGTTCTACCTCAAGTCTTCTCACAGGACAGACATCAAAAAGCCAGCCAGTGATGCAGGATTTTTTGTTTGGTATTTTACATTATTGTTTTGGTGTGTGTGTGTGTGTGTGTGTGTGTGTGTGTGTGTGTGTGTGTGTGTGTGCTGGAGGCATTGTTCACTCTCATTCCTTATATCAAGACCTCAGCCCCTACCTGGTCAGGAAGCCCTTGCCAGACAAACCTCTTGACACAGTCTTTTGATTGTCTTCACAATGTGACAACTAGCTTTCCCTAAGTCCAGTGATTTAACAAACTAAAAGGAAGCTTCAGTGACTTTGATCACCAGTTTCTGAAACCACATTCCATCATTTCCACAATAGTTTACAGGTCACACTAGTTAGCACACACTCTTCTGAATGTGAAGGAACTATGCCAATATCAATTTATATCAGCGAAGAGATCACTGAGGTGATCTACAGTAGTCTAGTCTAAGGATGAAGGGGAGGACCTATAAGAGCTGAAAGAATTCTGTGACAGGAAGGGCAAGGTCACTGACAATCAGAACTTTAGAGTAGGACTAGTCAACACCACTATTCATGTTGAAAAAATTGCTGGGAAATGTTGCACAAAATAGTCAAGCACAATTTGTCATTTTGATTGTGTTAAACAATGCCAAGGGGGTTGAAGGCAAGGCACCTCTAGAGTACCTGTGACTAGAGCATAAGAGCTCTAACTACTGAGTGAGTTGGTACTTTAATGACTTGAGAGAATGATGGCATTATGAAGAAGTAGGACCCAGCTGGAAGAAGTAGATCATTGCAAGATTGTTGAGGACAAAACATACTGGCTCATTCTTGTAGCTTGCTGTGTCCGGGCCTCCTAACTGTCACAGCTTGAATTCTTGTCTGTCGTGTTGCTCCTCCCCAGTGGACTGACACTTGCAAAGTTGAGCCAGAACAAATACTTTCTCTCTCAAATCACAGTCCATAAAAACCATCTACTCCTCTTACTTTAAAAAAGAAGCCCAAAGACAGATGATGATACTCATGTGTGATCCAAAGACATCTACTTGTCTGCATGTACTTTATTACAGTTAATGTCTCTTAGATTTCTTTCAATAACCGATCCTTCATCATCATTAAGTTTCCCTGTAAACATGACAAATGTAACATTCTGTAAAATGAGTATTGTGAAATTTTGAACAGAAATTCAATTAAACTGGGCCCTGGGAATTGTGTTGTCATCAAAGTGTAAAATGCTTGTTGCACAGGCACAAGGACCTGAGTCTGAGCCTCAGTACTCAGATAAAGGAGCTGATAAAGGCACATGCTCACAATCCCAGCGCTCGGGAGTGGAGGTGAGTAGATTTCTCTGGTCATCTCTCGGGTCAGTCAGCCTAGAGTAAGCAGTGAGCTCCAAAGTAGGAAAACAACAACAACAAACAAAACAAGAGTAAGGTGGACAGCACCTTATAAAAAGCACCCACGGTTGTTGGCCAACATACACACACAGAGAGAGAGAGAGAGAGAGAGAGAGAGAGAGAGAGAGAGAGAGAGAGAGAGAGAGACTAAATTATTTTACATACAATAAATCATTTAAAAGTTAAAAAAAGATAAATCAGTGCAGAGGGCATGGCTCAGTGAAGAAAGGGCTTGACATACAAGTGTGAAGACATGAGTTCAAATTCCCAGAACAGACATAGAAGTCTGGCAAGCCTAGTGGCCAACCACTATCCCAGAACACAGTAGGATCAAGCACCAGGGTAAGCTGGTTATCTGAACTAATTAGAATTGACCGACCAACTCCATCTTTGATGAGAGACTCTGACTCAATAAGTCAAATGGAGCAAGATATATATATATATATCTACCTGACATCAACTCTGGGCCTCCACACCCATGCTTGCCTGTGGAACTGTGAAAGGTAGCCTTGTTTCTAGTTAAGCTAAGGCTCAAAACCCCAGTGACCCTGAAGGAACGGTTAGTGCTTTGCCTAGTTCCCAGGCACCAGGCCCCTGTCACTAGCCGCAGCTCCTCATAGATTTGTGGCCTTCAGTCACATAAGAGAAATGGCCCAAGCCCCTCCACAGGTAGAGGATGTGACCTTCGGTCACATAGGCTCAAGAAAAATCTCCATTTTAACGAGGTAGCTAAAGGCCTGGAGGCTTAGCCAATAACCTTTCCTTCCCAGACACTCCTCCCTGCAAAAGGTATTTAACCTCAGGCCCACCCTGTAAAACCATGGATTGCCTCTTTTCACCAAGATCCTCCGTGGGGCGCCATGGAGGAGGCCTTCTCCTACAGAGTAGCTGTTCAATCTCCCATAAAAGGCCTCTCTACACTCCCAGCTGCGGTGACCACCAAGCTCAAACCTGCCACCAGCCAAGCCAAGGACTCTCCCTGTGGGACTAGCCGGATCTCCCCCCCGCCCCCCCGCCCTAGCTTGTGGGCCCCCATTCCATTCTCAGCTCTTCCACGGCATCTAGAGGCATCTGGGTGTTTGAAAGCTGAGAACCAGATAGCCCTGGCCTCATCACAGGCCTGGGGATGAGCCCCTGTATCAGCTCCATCTGTCTGGTACCTCAGATTGCACTTCCTCATCCCCTGGAGCGGTGTGCTGGGGCTGCCGTATGGCCTGATATCTGCCTGGCGACAGAGTGGGATAAGTGTGGTCCACTTCTTGGATCCTGCCTCGCTGAGATCTTAGCCCTGTAGTAGAGCAGACATGGAACCCAACAACGTTACACATGCACTCACAAATGCCCACATATATGGGATGTACAAGTATACACGGCAAACACACAAAGAGGTGAGGTAGCACAAATAATGAGCTTCTAGCATTTGCCCTCTAAGTCAATGTTGGTTGCTATTCACCTGTAGGTTTGTAACTAGGAGAACTATATTCTATAACCTGAGTTTAGTTCTATAGAAATGAAACCTCATACACAGGTACCAACTATACACATTGCATGTAATAGAGATGATAAAAAGCTGTTAGCAAAAGATGGTTTTATAATTTCCCCAGATCCTACCAAATGATTAACTGATCAATTAATTGATTGATTGATTGATTGATTGATTTTTCAGATTTCTTTTTGAACAAAAGCTTATCAATGACCCTCCATTAAATTAAATAACATTCTTCAGCATTTAGGGCATAAAGATAAAAAAAAAAAAAACACATAATCATGATGAGGTCAAATATATTATTTTCTAAGGCCTACTCTTAGTAACAGATGGCTAGGGAATACATAGCCTTACTTTAAATACAGAGGAATAATAAATCAAAATGGATTTAAGCCATTGAGTTTTCAAAATGAAAAATAAATACTGAAGGACCGAGAAGAGAGTGGGCTGATGGTGTCAGAGAATACAGCAGAGGTGTAACACGCAGTCAATGGGTGAGAAGAAAGAAAAATGAAAGTATTAAAAAAAGAAACAAAACAAACAAGTGACAGTGACTTTTTACTCAGCGTAGCAGAATGCCGCGAAGCAGGTGACAGAGTACTCAGTGCATACAGACATGTTCTCATCTATACAGCGGACATCACAGAAGAATTAGGAACAGACCCTTGGGCTTATAGTTGGCCTAGGTGTCAGAAGTGAGGAATAGAGCCTGAAGTAAGTCCAGTATTTTATCAGACACGATGAGCCTTCCCAGAAACGTATTTTGTAGGCATTGGGGTTGGGTATAGGTAGGAGAAACTGGCAGGTACAAAGGGAGTCAGGGGTAAAATGTAACACAAACAAGGAAGGACCAAATCACATCAAGTGTTAGCAGCAGAGTCAAGGCAATAGAAAAAGAGCTAGGAAGATCATAACCTTAAAATTTCTCTTGTTTTTCATATATTAATGACAAAGCTCTGTTACCAAATTTATCCAAACGGCACAGATCAGCTGATCATCAGATCACTGGGTAACTGAGAAAACATGAACTGCATATCAGTGAGCCAAGATGATGCACAGTATGGGGGCCACAAGATCACGTCTGTCACAACCCCAAAAGATCCAAATACGAAGTTATGTTTGCATGTGGAGCACATTGCTGGGTCCTCTGTGGAGTCTAAGTTGCCTTCTTACTTGTATTTCTTGCTTCCCTGCAATTTAGAAGTTACAAGATAAAAAGCAGCTCGGTGCTACCTCTGGGCAGAAGGTAAATGACTGTGAATGTGTGAGGGGCTAATAGACACCAATCAAGGATGTGGCTCAAAATGTAGAGGTGGAATATGCTGAGAGCCAAGAAGCCCCTCTAATCTGTGGCCATGCTGACCACATGAGAAGGGCAGCTTACATAAACAGGGCATTTTTAATCTTTCAAAATACTTCCATATATTTCCCCCCAATCCATCTCCAACCTTTAAAGCAGTTTTCCTAGAATAAGTTAGATAGATATAATATCTGTTTCTTCAAAGAAACAGACTCAAAGAAGACACAAGACTCGTGGGAGTAACAGACAGTTATCATAGACGTGGCTTGTCTCCTAGATAGACATCTGTCTCTCCTAGATCAGTGCTCTGGACACTGAAGTACCAGTCATTTAGAATAATGATTGGGATGTAAAGTGGATAAATAAATTAATCGGGGGGGGAATAAATGAAAAAATATAAGAGCCATCACACCTATAATGCATGTTTTTAAAATGTTAAGGTGAGTTTTTTCATTGAATTTACATTGGCTTTAGCTCCACCATAGCTTACAATAAGAACTGTTTAGACAAAATTGAATTTTTTTTCAGATTTCTGTCCTTCATCTTTTGATCTTCAAACTTTTTCCTCTCTTGTTCCTAAAGTATAAAATATCATAACACTCCATAATGTCACAGGATATCAGTTGCACCCATATTTGTTTAAAATAACATCACTTACAAATTTCAGCCCCTATTGTCTTTGATCTTTCTAGACATCCCATGTTTCTTAAAGAATTTATTGTCAGGTGTAGCTTTCTTTAACAGACACCTTTTAAATGTCTACACAGAGATAAGAGTAAGTGTTCAAGATATAAAAATTGTTTCAAGAATTAGACTTTAAAAGAAGAAGAAGAAAAAAAAAAAAAACCACCTCAAACACGCTTAAGGAGATGGCAACCTCATCCCAGAGTTAGGCTTCCCAGCAAGTACTTAGAGAGGACTAAGATAACAGCATTGCCAGAAGGTGTTAGGGATGCCAGGCCATGCTGATCTTACAGTGGTCTGCGGGAGTTTGATAATCCAGCAAATTATCTCCTGGATTTTCTCCTTCCTGACCTGAAGAGTAGGTTAAGAGCAGTAATGAAGCCCATTCTTTTCTTTCTTTCTTTTTTTTTTTCCATAGAGCCTATTAGCACCAGATACACTTTTAATAACTGAAAATAACAAGATAGTCTTTATCAACATTAGAACAAATGAACTAACTTTGGCACACTCTGAGCCACACTCAACAAGAGTCTTCTTTGTCTTTGTTGTTTTCCTTAATAAGGAAGACCCAGACTTCCACACTGCTAAACTAGATATCATTTCATCTCCGATATAGCCTATATGCACTCTTCAAATAAAAGTAAGGACGGTGGTTAGTAGGTGGAGAATTATAAGAGACTGAAAGTTCTTTTCGCTCTACTAGCTTAATCCAAGTCCGTTTTTCTCATGTTAATACCTTCAATATGAACAATACAATATCCTCACAACAGAGATTAGTACTCTGTTTTCCTGTTAATGGTCTTAGAGTCACAGTAACTTTTTAAAAAATATCTCCTACACTAACATTTTAAAGCTGATACCCAAAAATTGCACTCACTAAGCACCTATTTCCAATTACTTAGATGACTTAAAGCCTCACAGTTTACTGCCTGCTGAGCACAGCAATACTCTAAATTATAAATGGATGAGACAAATGCCTGAATATTTCTGTTTTTAACCATAAAACCACCCTCTGTAGATATATGATGTAATGGAGCTTTAGGATACAGCTCAGTGGTGAGGTGTTTAGCTAGCTTAACTGGGGTCTAGGTTCAATCCCTAGGCCCTGGAAATGAATGAATGAATGAATGAATAAATAAATAAATAAATAAATAAATAAATAAATAAAGCAATGGGATTCAGTGAAAAGTAGCATGTTATGTTGAAACTTTAGATAGTGCCTAGTTCTGAACCAAATATATTGGTCCTTTGTGCCAATTTATGAATCATGATTCTATCTCCCAAACTTGAAGTCTCGTACTCAAACTACCAGACCCTGCTGGTGAATACTGTAGCTACTTGTTATTGAGAGAAACCTGTTAATTATTGTGATATTTGATTTTTTTTTTATTTTAAAAATAATATTTATAAATTGGTGTGTTCTTCCTCAGGGAAGACTGTATTTCCCACTCTCAACAACCTTAGTTGTCCGTAGCTCCTTGAGTATAGTTGAGTCAGTCCTCTTGGCTTTCCCCCTGCGCTTTACATGTCTACTGTCCTTGTTGATTGCATGCTTAGGCAGTCATATTGGTGAGACCTTATGGGCATAGCTTCTAATGTTACTAGGAGACACGTTTTCACAACAAACTCTCTGATCCTCCTGCTCTTACAATATTTCTACCGCCTCTTCTGCAATGTCCTGAACCTTAGGTACAGGAGAAGTTTCATAGATGTATCTATCGGGACTTGGCTCCCAAGTTGCATTATGCAGACCAAGCAAGATATGTTTAGAAACATATATATGTATATGTATATATTGTATATATTATATATATTATATTATATATATAATTGCACACATATAACAATAATTAATGTAAAAAGGAACATTAAATGGAAAGATCACGAAATGGTTATGTGAGGGTTTGAAGGGAGAAAATGGAAGGAAAAATTATGTGATTACATTACAATATCAAAAAAGAATAAGAAAAAGATGAAAATGATCAAACTTGAGCTTCAAAAATGGAAGAACATAATTTGTAGAACACATTATGAAGATGTATTAATATGTATCTAAAAGTATAATGGTGAACTTCAAAGCTTGTTGAGTTCTTGAATTCCTTCTGTAAATGAAACATCACAAAGATTCAAACAGAGATCAAATAGGACTATTCCATCCACAAGCCTCAGGTTGACCTCAGACCTTTATTTGTCTTGTTGATTCCCTACTTTTTCCAAGAGCTACAGGCTCCCTGTGCTCCTTAGTCTTGCAAATTGGCTTTCCAAGTGGCTCATCTTGCAGTTCTTGCAAGGAAAATCCAGCCTATCCTGCCCACTCACCCTCATGGACTCTGCTTCTGAAGTTTCCTTTTCAGCCCCACATGAAGAGTCTTCCTGCAAGGTTTCCATTTCAGCATAGGGCCCTCTGCTTCCCCTACTTTTGTCATGTGGGTAGTGTAACTTCCTCTGACTTTGGTTCTTAGAGTGGGAGCAGCTATCCTAGATTATTCTTTCAAGCTCTTCTTAACTACGGATGATTAGATGATTTTCTATAATAAATTTGCTATATTTAACTTATCTTGTAGATTTTGTTTATATGCCCTGGGCCTGATTGATACTAAGCTGTGAATGGCCTACAGCCTTATCTCTGATCCCCAGATTTCCTGGCATGGCTATCACTAGGCACATCATCAAAACCAGGAGAGCATGTTCCTTGTTCTGTGTCTATGTAGCTGTGTGATCTTGGGCAAGTCAGAAAGTGCTTCTAAGCTACTCTCTTAACTCCCAGTGAGGCGTATTTGCCTTTGCCTTTTTATGATTAGGTAAGAACAAAAAGTTTCAAACTGTCCTCTTATTTTTATCTTGAACTTTTATATATTTTGCGGACGTCGATGTAGATAGAAATAGCTGTAGGCTTCCCAGAAATTATAAATGTATCTTTTATTCTCCATTGTCTAAACCTAGCTTTAAACACAGAAACTTCAAAGTGTTCTTTGAAACAATACAATTAAATAAGGATGAACAGATTTGACTGTTTGTAAGAAAGTTACAGTAGATCGTGTATGTAGCTACTGGTTCCTGCTGTTCCCCTTTGGACCAGGATGCTTATGTTAAGCAGACAGCACTGTTACTGTACTCATTTCTCCTTGTTTTGTGGTTTCAGCACTTCCACAGTGGTTTTCGACCATTGGAATCCAAATTTTAGGTTCATGTACTTAGGGATAATTATCTTTGGTTGCAAGGAGGATGCATATACATGACAGGAGAGAATTAGACAATTATGGTTTGGGAATTGCTGTTTCCAACAGTAAAGCAAAAACTTGTAAGTGTATAAGTATACATATTATATAAATAGGTATGTTTATATAACATATATTTCATATTTAGCTTTTCTAAATTAAAACATTTGGGTTTTCCGAGTTTACTAAAAATTTGACTTTATCTAGTGGAAAATAGTCAATGTCATTTCTGCACATAATTTGATTCAGGATGGAGAGTATTAATTAAATAAATTACCATAATATGCAATACATTGCCTCATGATTGCCTTTTTACTTCTTAGTCTGACCTATTGACTATTATATGTTTGAAGAGGAGCAGGACTGAAACCTTTTCATCATGTATTCCCAGTGTTGGCACAGTGCCTGGCAGATGGGAGATTTCAAAACACATGAAGTGAATTAATGAACACTGCTGGGCTGGAGAACAACTGGTGTCCTCAGCACAGGGCAGCCATGGTGCCTTCTGAGACCTCAGAGTGTGTGAGTGAGTGAGTGCATGAGTGTGTGTTTGTGTGTGTGTGTGTGTGTGTGTGCATTTGTGTGTGTATGTGTTTGTGTGTGTGTGTTTGTCTATATGTGTGTCTTTGTGTTTCTCTTAGAAATGTAGATTTATGTGCATGTAGATTTATGTGCATGAGGAGTTCACATATCTTAGTGTCCTGTTTTATAACTTTCCACCTTACTAATTTGAGACAGAGTCTTTCACAGATTCTAGTTATTCTACTGGAACATTTTTCATTCAAACCACCACATCCACTGAACCATAACTCCAAACCTGAGACTTCATGTTTTTTTCTTTTCTTCATACATTTTTACTATTTATTTTACTTTAACTTTTTATACATTTGATTACAATATAATTACATTTCCCCTCCCCTTTTATTTCTCCAGCCAGTCTCCAGACTCTTCTCTCTCACTCTGTCAGTGTCCCCACCCCCAGACTCTCAAATTGACAGCCTCTTGCTTTCACTACACTCTGATCATTACACACACATATGTGTATACACATATAAGCAGTTAAAAATTCATGAACACAATCCATGGAATCTGGTTTTGTTCTTTGTGTGTGTATTGTTTCAGAGCTGACCACTATGTATTACATAACTAAGGGGCTCATCCCTAGTTAAAGCTAATTCTCCCTCTTTCTTTTTCTTTTGTTTTTGTTTTGCTTTTTGTTTTTCAAGACAGGGTTTCTCTGTGCAGTCTGCTGTCCTGGAACTCACTCTGTAGACCAGGCTGGCCTCGAACTCAGAAATCTGCCTGCCTCTGCCTCCCAAGTGCTGGGATTAAAGGCGTGCGACACCACTGCCCGGCTAATTCCCCCTCTTTCAATAGTCATTAGTTGCCTGTAGTTCTTTATCTAGGAGTGTGACCTTCATATTTTCCACCTGCCAGGTTAGAATGTCTAGTAATGTTGTCATTGTTCAGATCTTGTTTAAGCAGCATTTCTGGGAGACACTGCTTCAAATCAGACTTCCTGGTATTCTGGCTTTTATAATCATTCAACCCCTTCTTGGTAATGTTTTCTAAGCCATGGATATAAAGACTGTGATATAGATGTATCTATTGTGACTTAGATGGATCTATGTGAATACAGATGGATCCATTGATTCTTGTCTTTTGTCCAGTTATGGTTCTCTATGATGATCTCCATTTTCTGTCAAGAGAGACTTGAGTGAGATGTGGTAGCTACACTTATTTCTCGTTATAAGGACAAGGTTTAGAACATAGTTAGGAATTATACTGGTCTAGGAGGGTGATGGTACTAGATTAATTTCTAATATCCACAACCTCACTAGTTCTAGCAAGTTAGCTAGATTTCTAGTACCAGGCATGACTTTCCTTATGTTGAATGGGCCTTAATTAACCAGCTGGTGGTTACCACCAACTGTTGAGTGCCATGTACTGTACATTTACAGATATCTTGTCATGATGGTCATTGTTGTGGCTCATAGGTGTTGCAGTTGGGTAACACTAGTCATTGCTCCCTTTCTCAGGCAGGTTTCACAGTATTTTCTGGTACCATGGGAGCTAGACCACAAGAAGGATGTTTTCAGGAGAGATACAGCTTGATCAAAATATTGAAAGTTCTGTGTCATAAATGTGCAGTGTTTTCAGCAATAGAAGCTAACCTTGAACTTCTGTCAGGCCATCAAGGGCAACAGCAGTAGGCTATATTGTTTGAAGAGTCTCTTAGGCAATTCTGACTATTGTAAAGAACCATCATTGTGCCTGCTATAAAAGTAGGTCTGCTGTGTGAGGGGGACTCTCAGTCAACGTGTCTTAAAGTCCTTTAAGATACACACACATACAGAGAGAGGGCAGAGACTTGTTTTACTATATATAATTTTAGGTAAATATAAAATAATATGAATCCTTGAGGCTTTATAAAACCACCTTGTTATTAATCCCTCTTTTGTTCTTTCTTTCTTCATCTGTATTGACCCCACTCCTCCATGATTTTTTTTATTTCCTGCTTTATATCACCTTTATCCTGATATTTCTCTCTCAATTTTCCTACCTCATATCTACCATGATCTTCTTACTCTCTCCCGTTTTTTTTTCTGGTTACTACATTTGTACACTTATATCTGAAGACTTGGAGCTAGCAACCACAGATGATAAAGAACATGTTCCATTTGTCTTTCTGGATCCGGGTGACTTCACTCAATATAATCTTTTTCTAGATCCATCTTTTTACCAGAAAGATTTTGTGATTTGGTTTTTCTTTATTGCAGAGCAGTATTCCATTGTGTGTCAGTACTACATTTTCATTATACACGCATATGTACAGCATTTGGGTTTTTGCCCCCCCCCCCATTTTATTGCTAGTGTGAATAGAGTGGCAATGAGTGTTGCTGAGCAAGTATCTGTGGACGAGTATATGAAGTCCGTTGGGCACATGCTAAGGAGTGACATAGCTGAGTCATATGGTAGATGTTATTTTATGTTTCTTGTGGATTCTACATATTGGTTTCTACAGTGGCTGTGCCAGTTTGCATGCCCACCAACAGTGAAGGAGGGGTCTTAGTGGCCCATAGGCTTCCTATCATTTGTTGTCAGGTGCTTTTGATCTTAGTTCTGACTGGAGAACCATGCAACTCATTTGAATTCTCCCCCTTGTTAAGAATGGTGAACATTTTTTGAGTTATTTCTTTCTCTTTTATTCTATAATTTTTTTTTTTCAGTTCAGTCTTTATCCTACTCCTGGTCTTGGTATGCCCTCTGACTATTCCACATCCCATACCTCCTCCCCCAGCCCTGTTTCCAAAAAGATGTCCCCACTTCCTGGGGCCTTAAATCTCATGAGGGTTAGGTGCCTCTTCTCTCACTGAGTCAAGACCCAGCAGTCCTCTGCTGTATATGTGTTGGGGGCTTCATATCAGCTGGTGTATGCTGCCTGGTGGGTGATTCAGTGTCTGAGAAATCTAGGGGATCCAGGTTACTTGAGATTGCTGGTCTCCCTATAAGGCCGCCCTCCTCTTAAGCTTCTTTCTTAGCCATTTTTATTTCCTCTATTCATAACCCCTCTAGCCTAAATTTTAACTGGGTCATTTGTTTCCTTGACTGCTTTTTGAGTTCTTTATATATTCTTGATTTTAATTCTATGTCACATGTATAGCTGTCTTGGTGTTTCTATTGCTGTGACTAAACACCATGAACAAAAGCAACTTGGGAGAGGAAGGGGCTTATTTTACATTACAGATTATAATCTATTATCAATGGAAGTCAAAGAAAGAATTCCAGATAGGAACATGAAGGCAGATACTGATGTGGAAACCGCAGAAGAATGTTGCTTACTGATTTCTCAGTCTACCTTCTTATAGTACTAGTACTATCCATACCCTTGGGCACTACCCACAGTGATCTGCCTTTTCATATCAAGTTTTAGGCAAAAAGTATGCCACAGCTTTGCCCACAGGCCAATATAATGGGGCCATTTTTGCAGTAGATGTTTCCTTTTCCAAAATGACTCTATTTTGTATCAAGTTGACATAAAACTATCCAGCACAATTGACTCTTCGTCCACCTGATGCAAAACACATCACTGTTAAACCATAACCTTTTCCTTCTTGTTCATCTTCAAGATCTCCTATTAAAATTACAATATATCATAAAATAAAATACTCGAAGTTTTAAAAATCCCACTGTAGAATTTTTCAACACTTCAAACGTGTAAGTCTTGTTAAAACATCCAAAGTCTTTCTTAAAGTTGAAAGCCTCTTCAAAATATCCAAAAGTTTTCTAAAATATATGATAAATATGATGAATGACATTAAATTGATTCAGATAATACAGGAGCTTCCAACCAAGTATAAAGGCCCACAAAATGCCTTAAAAATCAGAATTCAGGTATGAAAACATACATAAACACAGTAATTCATACAAGGCTCCCTTCCTTGTGCTGTACTTCAGTACTCCTATAAGTTTGAAAGCTTTTTTTCAATAGATTTGTATTTCCAAGACCTGGAAAAACAAAAGCCCTCTTAAGCTGAGAGCAAATGCTTCAGTGTTTGCCCAAAGCCATTCTTTTTATTAGGTCAGTTACAGCCTCTTGTGAAGAAGGGGTCTATAATGGAAATAACTGGACAGTATCAGGCATAATGCAGCTCTCAAAAATAAAGAACAAGAAAGCAGTGAATGAATACAATTCTATTTTTAAAAATTTATTTAAAAATTTAAAATTTATTTAAATTCTATTTTAAATGTTTTATTTTATCAGAAATAAAACATTTAGGAAGTCAGTAAAGACTAGTCTGACATGCCCACAGTGGTTCATACATATTTTTTAAACTGTTCCTCAGATAAAACAAGAATAATATTGTGAGAAAGGCAGAGCTATGTTTAGTATGATCCCTTTATGTTTATTATAGTTCTGAGAAACTAGTCTCTTGGTATATGTTAAATTTCTTTTAATTTCAATTGACTTATAAACTTAACAGGAACCCTTCACTGCAGTGTCTCATGTGGCTAGAACTATGTTTTCTCAGCAGAATTGAGAGTGGAGGGAAGTGGTAACACAACTGCTGAGACCCAGCTCTCAAGAAGTTCCACACAGAATTCCTCCACAAGCACTGTGTAACTTCTTGATGAACAGTGCTTCCTGAAACAGCAAATGGAAAGTTATATTCAACTCATATCCGGAGAGCAGAGTACCGAAGGCACAGTAGCACCAAGTCCCTGTCCTCAAAGAGGTCACAAAGCATAATTAAACAATCACCAGCATTATTAAATACTGGTGTGTACTTTTCTCTGAGTGTAACTCCTTGTAAGCATAGTGTCCTAATGTCACCAACTTTTAAATTAAGTGAGGCAGTGTCTAGAATTTTTGCCACTCAATAAATGCTGAACTACACTAGGAAGGATAATGTAACCTTCATGGGAGTGCTGGGAAATAACCACAGCCTAAGATGTTGCTTCTCCTTGATGCTTACGGCAGGCATGCTTTACACCCAAGTTTCAGGGCAGAGTATGTACCAGGCAAAACAGAGCTTTCTCATTTTTTCATTTAAATTGAAATTTTCCTAATTTATTTTATTGAGAGTACACTTTTCACAAGTATATGGAAAATACTCTTAATATTGATTTTGTAATATGAAATTTTACTGTAAATATTTATTAAGTCCAAGGGATTTCTAGAAGGTTCTATAGGGTATTTTAGGTAAAGAATTATGTCATCTGCAAGTGGGTATAGTTTGACTTGTCCCTTTCTTATTTTTATTCCTTTTATGTTTTGCCCTGGTCTAATCAATATAGGTAAAGCTTTGAACACTATGTCATACAAGAGAGGGGGGATGGGCATACTTGTTTTGTTCTTAATTGTTAAAGGTTGCTTTCAGTTTGTCAGAATTTAATAAAACATTGGCTACGTGTTCATTGTATATAGTCTTTAGTATTTTGGGGTGTGCTCCAGAACTCTGGCACACTGTCCAATACCTTTTGCTGCATCTTTGCACAGCTTGCTTCTGGGAACATGAGTGTGATGACAACGAAATTAATCAGGGCAGACACAGCAGAAACAACAGATGCACATGCACAGGAAAGCTGTAATCAGACACTCTGCACTTTGATAGAGAAGCAGCTGCAGTGAGGGAATAGGAATGACTGTTATTAACAATGCCACAGCATACCTTAAGTCTTCTTACCATATACACCAATGGAGAGAACGAGAAGGAAGGGAGGAGGGAAAGAAGGAAAAGAGGAGGGAGGGAGGAGGGAAGAAAGAGAGAGAGGAGGGAAGGAAGGTAGGAAAGAATAAGAGCATGGCAGGAATGAAAAAAAGGATAGAGAAAAGAAAACAGAAAAGTAAATGAAAGAGTCTACTTGACATACATCTCAGTGGTAAAGCATTTGCCTAGCTTGTGTAGGGCTTTATGTCCAATCTCTAACGCCATACAAAAATAATGAAGTGAAATAAAACATCAATTACAGAAGACAATCCAGGTATTTGCCAACCTGCTTGTGCTAATCATTTCACATGTATAAGCTTTTCATTTCATAACAGTTACATTTCAATATGTAGAAGCTTATAAAAGTACCTTCATAAACTTGGAAAAGTATTGTTTGGGGCTTGTAACTAAGCATTTCATTGTTAAGAATAACATCTACAGCTGGGCAGTGGTGGCGCACACCTTTAACCCCAGCACTTGGGAGGCAGAGGCAGGTGGATCTCCGAGTTCGAGGCCAGCCTGGTCTACAGAGTGAGTTCCAGGACAGCCAGGGCTACACAGAGAAACCCTGTCTCAACCCCCCCCACCCAAAAAATCTACAACAATACAACAATAGGACATTACTAAATAGAATTTAAGTACTTTGCAACCTTTTGCTCCCAAAGAATATTCAACTAGACATATTCAGTGAATGTAGGTTTTCATGATTCATGAAGTCATTTTGATCTTATTAGTTATGTACTAGTTTGATACAAAGTAGTCAATTCATTATATTATGCTTTTTAATAATAAATTTTTATTTCATAACTGTGTAAAATGAACTCAGCCCAAGACAGCCTACAAAATATTATATGTTCAAGGTAATATTGCATATATATCTATGTCTCTCTGTGCTGTTTCATTAAACCACTGTATCCTAAAGGTACTCTGTCATTGAGTCACACGCATCCACATTGATTTTCTGACAAAATTTAAAATAACAGTAAATAGTTTCAGATATACACATGATAACTCTCTAATACTAGGTAGTAGGATGCTTACACTGACATAGTTTATGTCTGTTTTCCACACAATAATGTTATTATCTAGCTATGTTTCTAGGTAAGAATAATTTATAAAATTAAAATTATTACCTGCCAGGTAGGTAGATATCTTTACAACAGACGTTAAAGAAACTGACTTTCAAACACTTTAATATACTCAAATGACAAATAACAAATTAACTATACCAATTATTTGTGTTTTCCCAATTTTTCCACACAAATCTCATTGAATCCTAATGCTGTCTGCATAGCTTCTACTGCCAGATTAATCAGAAAGATTGGAAGATATCTTTGTCATCGCAAATATTCCTCCTAACTTTGAAACTTCTGAGTGCACAAGAGTCTGTGCTTTAAAGTTAAAATAATAGATAAAATTGACTGTGAATACACTATTTCCAGCATGCATACATCATATTTTATAGAAAGTTTTTAACTAGGTCATAAATAAGCCTAATAAACATGAAACTTAGTAATAAACCATCTTTGTGAAATAGGAACGAGCTAAACATAAAGTCAATAAATGGAAAGAAACAATAAATATCGGGTAAAAATCAACTGGAAATGGATATAATCCAAAGAGTCAATGAAAGAAAAATTGGTTCCTTGACAAGATAGTCAAGTTTCACAAGTTTTTAGCAATACTAAGCAAAGATAAAAAAGAAAACAGACCTAAATGAATAAAAATAGGAGGGAGAAATTAAATAATACCAATGAAATTGAGCTGATACATAGAGCATTCTTTGAAAAGTGTATATTCCAATAGACTGTAAAAAATAAAGACATAAATAAATATTTATGAAATAAATAAAAGAAATAAAGAAATATCTAGATGTATACGGTTTGCTAAAATTAAACCGAGAAAGTACAAACAACTCAAAATATCTGTAACAAAAAATAAGATTGAAACACTAATGAAATGTCTCTGAGCTGAGAATCTGATGGATTTAGTGATACATTCCACCTGGCACTTAAACAGCAATGTCAGTGCTCCATCAGTTATCCCATGAGATGCCTAGGGAAGGAAAACTACCGAATTCAGTTTATAAAGCCACTATAGCCCTGATCCCAAGGTCAAATAATGACATAACACAACAAAAAAATTATAGGTCAGTTTCCTTAATGAACATAAGTTAAAGTTCTCAAGTACATACTAGCAAACCTCTTGAGTTATTTATATATTTTGGATATTAGCCCTTTGTCAGATGCAAGGTTAGTGAAGATCTTTTCCCAATCTGTAGGTTGCCATTTTGTCCTATTGGTACTGTTCTTTGCCTGACAGAAGTTTTTCAATTTTATGAGGTCCCATTTATCAATTGTCCATAGTAGATCTTGAGCCATTGCTGTTTTGTTCAGAAAATTGTCTCCTGTGCCTTTCTACTTTCTCTTCTATGATATTTAATGTATCTGGTTTTATTTGAGGTCCTTGATCTACTTAGACTTGAGTTGTGTGCAAGGTGATGAATATGGATCTGTTTCCATTCTTTTACATGCAGACATCCAGTTAGACTAACACTATTCATTGTCAAAACTCAAGTGTCTATAGGTGTGTTGGTTTATTTCTGGATCTTTGATTTGATTCCATTGATCAACTTCTAACAACCCTGAGATTCTACCTTACATGAATAAGAATGGCCAAGATAAAAAACCTCAAGTACAGAATACCAGTGATACACCACACAGACCCAAAGAAGTTAAACAAGAATGAAAGTCCAAGTGAGAATGCTTGAATCACATTTAGAAAGGGGAACAAAATAGTCTTAGAAGGCAGGGGGAGGAAGCGAAGTAGAAGGGAGAGGGGAGAGGGGAGGGGAGAGGGGAGAGGGGAGAGAGGGGAGACAGATGGAAATGGCAGAATAGGTATGGGGGAGACAGGAGAGAGACTCAGAGGGTCAGGAGAATAAAAGGAAATCTGCAGCTGCCAAGAGTAGGGTGGGGATGGGAGAAATCTTTAGGATGTCCCAGAGACCTGAGATGGGAGAAGCTCCCAGGAATTAATGTGAGTGACCTTACCTTAGATGCCTAACCATAGGGACATGGAAACCAGAAGAGGCCACCTTCTGGAGTCAGGGAGTAACCCCAGTAGAGGGATAAAGATACCAACCCACCCACAAAACTTTCAACCCAAAATTTGTCCTGTCTAAAAGAAATGCAGGGACAAAGATGGAGCAGACTGAGAGACTTGCCAACCAATAACTGGCCCAACTTGAGATCCATCCCATGGGCAAGTACCAATCCCTGACATTATTAATGATGCTGTGCTATGCTTTCAGACAGGTGTCTACCATAACTGTCCTCTGAGAGGATCTACGTAGTAGCTGGCTGAAACAGACACAGTTACCCACAGTCAAACACTGGATGAAGGTCAAGGACTCTTATGGAAAAGTTGGGGGAAGATTGAAGGCCCTCAAGGGGTTGGGAATCCCACAGGAGGATCAACAGAATCAACAAACCTGGACCTCTGGGAGCTTTTGGAGACTGAACTACCAACCAAAGAGCATACATGGACTGGAATGAGACCCCGAGTACATATGTACCAGATTTGCAGCTCAATCTCCATGAGAGCCCCCCAAAAACTGAAGCAGAGGCTTTCCCCAAAGCTGTAGCCTAACTGTGGTCTCTGTTCCCCAATAGAGCTTCCTTGTCTGACTCAGTGGGGAGGATGTGCTTAGTCTGGCAGAGACTTGATGATCCAGGGTAGGAAGATAACCAGGGGTGCCTACCCTCTCAGAAGAGAAGGGAAAGGGGAGGGGGAAGGGTCTTTGAGGGGGACTGGGAGGGGGCAACATTTGGGATGTAAATAAAAAAAATAAATTTTTAAAAAGCAAACCAGTACAATAACTCAGAAAAAGAAACATCTCCATGACAGTAGTTTCATTTCAGAGATGTAGGGATTGTTCAATCTATGGATATAAGTAAATCTAAACCAGCACATTAATCGAATCCAATGCATAAACCACATGATTGTATTGACAAATGAAGAAAAGGGCCTTTGAAAATGTCTCTTCAGCAGAGGATGGCCTTGTAAGGCATCAATGGGAGGAGAGGCCCTTGATCCTATGAAGGCTGGATGCCCAGTATAGGGAAGTGTCAGGGTGGGGAGGCAGGAGTGGGTAGGTCAGTGGGGAACACCTTCATAGAAGCAGGGGGAAGGAATAGGATAGAGGGATTCTGGAGGGAAACCAGGAAAGGGGGTAACATTTGAAATGTAAATAAAGAAAATATCCAATTAAAAATATAAAAAATACAAAATCACAATGGTTTCAAAAAAAATTGAAAATACCTAAGAATAAAAGCAATTATAAACCAAAATGAGATGGTGAGAGGTTTCTATAATGAGAATTTTAAGATGGTAATGAAAGACATGAAGAAGACACTGCCAATATTACAATGTTACTCTTCACAAAGAATCCAAAAACTCATATATAAGCATTAAAGCATACACATGCACACACAAACACACATACACACACACAGAGAGAGAGAGAGAGAAAGAGAGAGAGAGAGAGAGAGAGAGAGAGAGAGAGAGAGAGAGAGCTTAAAATAATCCTATGCAAAACCAAAATTGCTGGAAGTGTCAAAATACCTGGTTTCAATTTGTACACAAAGACATAGCAACAAATTCAGTGTGATACTGGAACAAAAACAGACAAGTAGATCAATGGAGTAGACCAGAGATACCAGAAGTAAAACCATGCAGCTACAACCCCTTTATTTTTTTTCAAGATTTAACAATGAAGTGATGGAGGTTGTCTTTACATATGTGTTCAGATGCTATGGAAATCAGTATAAATATTCTTCATACAACTGAAAAGAGAATTACCAGAGGATCCAGGTAACACACTTCTGGATATACCCAAGTAACTCTAAATCAATATAGCCACAGGGACACCTGCATATCCACAAATCTTTGCAGCACTACTCACAAAAACATGTTACAGAGTCAGACCTGGTGTCCCCCAGAAGATGAGTAGATAAAGAAAATACAGTATACTCATCTATAAAAAAGGATTAATTTTTTAAAAGCTTTACAAAATAATTTTTTGTTTATAAAAACATAGATGCAACTGGATATCAGAGTCTAAAATAAAATAAGTTATATTCAAATCAGACAAATTTCACACATTTCTCTCATTTGAGGGTTCTATGAATTATAAAATCATACATACATATGAGATTGAAGAAGTGAGGGTGTCTGTATAAGAAGGCAGAGTTGGGATATGAGAGAAGACAGTGGCGAATATAGACAAAGTACAGGACTTACTCATATGAAATGTCTTTATTATATATATATATATATATATATATATATATATATATATATATATATCACATGTGTACATATGTATATACACATATACATATATGTATGTGTATATATAAAATGAATATACCTTAAAATATGTTTAAACAGTAGAAAAGAGACTACAGTAACCATGAAGATATCTAGTTAGACGATAAATAACATTCCCCATCTTCTTAGCCCCTCTCTAAGGTTCAGGAACTACCACTGGCTTAATTAGGGTTTCTATGACTGTGATAAAACACCATATAGCCAAAAACAACCTGTGGAGAAAAAGATTTATTTTGGCTTACAACTCTTAGGTAACACTCCTTTACTGAGCGACATCAGGGCAGGAACTTAGGGCAGGAACTGAAGGAGATGTCGTGGAGAAAGTCTGCTTGTGTTTTCTTCTACAGATCTGCCCAAAGGTGGCATCACCCACTGGGGACCGGGTCCTCCTCTATCAATCATTCTTCAAGAAATTGTCCTACTAAATTACCCACAAGCAATCTGATGGAGGCATTTTATCAATAGAAGTTCCCTATTTCAAAATGACTCCAGCTTTAGTAAACGTGAGAAACAAAAGAGCAAAACCATTAAATCACTGAGTAGAAATGGAAGAAACGACCTCAGTTCAGTGGAACGAAATTGTTAATTGACAGAAATGCTACACAAATCTCCAATTCTCAAATAAACACACACACATATGTGGGGAAATAAAAGGGAATATTAGTTGCCAGCCTTGCAAAATTATCACTTTTGAACTATCTACTCAAATTTTCGAGTAGATACTCATAGTCCTGAATTTCTAACAGAAAAATCTCTATAAAAAAGGAATGTGCAGAATGTTATTTGTACAAATACTAAGCTGTTTGGGAAGAATTCTCTAGAGAAATGAAGTTTTTGCAGTCACACTTAACAATTCAAATCAATTGTTTCCTAGATGATCACTGACTTCTTGGTGAGTGACATTTATATTGTTAAAATTGATTCTACTTTACACACTCACTATTATAAATGCTTCAGTTTTACCAAACATCAACTTCAAAGATGTCCATGGGAAAATATTTTTCTCAAAAACAGATACCTAAGGAGGGCAAGTTTCAAAGTCATATATGAAGTTACCTTGACATTGTACTTGAATAGAAATTTGAGTATCTGTTTTCTGTGGTTTTGTCATAGTTTAGATTACACCCAGGTCTATATTGTTGACTAAGTACCTCCTAAGGATTTGTCTTCTGTATAATTTCATGAACAAACTCGTGGATCACATAACTGACAAATACTTTGGATTTTTTTGCTTCCCTTCCGTTTGAGCACACAAGTCAGTCTCACTGAATGTGGATTCTGAAAACTTATTTACCAAAGTTGAAAGGGGCTTTTTTTGAAGAAAAAAAAAAAAAAAGTAAGAGCCAGAGGTGACATCGATGACTCAGGTGAAACAGTATCTTCCTGTCACAGCAGGACTGATACACATATGGACGCACAAAGACAGTGGCAATGCACACAAGGCCTGCATATTCCTGTGCCAGATGGGGCTAATGAAAGAGGACTTCTACCCCTAACAAAAAACTATCTGCAATTGATACCCTCTAGGCAAAGAAAATGTCAGGTTTTCTTCAATGGAGTTTCATTGGGTATATCAACTATTCTTTTTGGCAGGGCTTCATGCCAGAGAGTAGTTGGCCAGCATAAAACACATTCAATGCTATTTTAATAGGCCTTTTCTCTGATTTTGCTTTGCTTGGGCATATTTTTGTCTTATTTGTCTTTGTTTGATTATTTGATTTCTGTTTCTGTGATCTCTCTCTCTCTCTCTCTCTCTCTCTCTCTCTCTCTCTCTCTCTCTCTTTGTGTGTGTGTGTTTCCTGTTTTTCTGTTTTGTTTTTGACTTTTTAAAGAAAGAACAAACACAGTTTGATAAGTAGGGAAGAGACAATGGTCTGAAAGAAAATAGAGTAGGGAAACATATAATCAAAATATATTTTTGTAGAATTTTAAAAGAGAGAAAAACATTTCATTTGCTAGGAATAAATTTTACTTACTTTTAAAAACTTAAGAGAAGGAAATGGTCTTTAAGTATCATCCATTCATCTCTGGGAACCTTTCAGGACCAAGGTTAGTTCATTAATTCATCTTTCCCCAACTTCCCTACTGCTATAATATTCTCTTCTTTTAAATATCACAAAGTAATACAGAATCCAAACTTATGCCAGGCAAGAACAGAACCAGTTACAGCCTTAGTATTCCATATGATAAAATCACACACAACCAGGTCCTTTGAGTTCAACAACAGGAATAGCCAGTTGAGCAGGCAATGAGTGAATATGTCACACTGGAGCAGGTACTGGTCTCTTGAAGATAACAGCTATTGCTTTCCAATCATCAAAACAAGATTATTTAAAAGACCCTGGAAATAAATTTGATGTTTTTCTATATAGACCTTATAATACATGGATGTGAGCAATATATGTTAAGAACTTACATGTGATTTACATACATCAATCTAAAGATTTATTACATTTTTAAAGAGTTTCTACCAGTCACATAAAACTTTTAGACAGAAAAATATAATCCAACTGTTCCATACAAGACAGGAGACAAGCATCTTCAAATTACAATCACTTAAAATAATTTGAATCTAAAATAATATACCTTTAGTCGGGTAGTGGTGGTGCACACCTTTAATCCCAGCACTCAGGAGGCAGAGGCAGGCATATCTCTTGAGGTTTGAAGCCAGCCTGGTCTACAGGACAGCCAGAGCTACACAGAGCTATCCTGACTTGAAAAAAACAAACCAAACAAACAAAACTTAAAATAAATAAATAAATAAATAAATAAATAAATAAATAACATATCTCTACACTCGTGCATGCAGCCTGTTTCTCAAAATGTTCAAGGGACTGTTTGCTTTCATCAGATATTTTCCCCAGTTCGTCTAAATTTAGGCTTTCTTGATCCTCTTCATCCAAAGATCTTCGACTTCTGCCCACTACATTCTTGGTCTTCCTGGGGTAATTATCTTCTGGCCAACAGTTAGTTTGCATCTTACGCCACTGCATGTTGCTTCATTTCTAAAGATACCCAGAGCCAAATTCTCCTGCAGATGTTCTCACATGAAGTCAAGAGTTCTGTGTAGGCAGCCGAGGAAAGCGCAGATAGGAGCTCTTTCATCTCTTTTCAGAAGAGAATGGCTCCAGGCCTTCTGTTACTTCGTTCCTCCCTCTTAAATTCCTAAATTTTTTTTTCCACTCAAAGGCCAAGCTACTGCTTCTTTAGCCAATGTCAAAAGGCAGAAGCACTGAAGCTGCCAAAACAGAAATCAGAGGATCGTGAACCAGCTGAGAGAGAATTCTCAGTAGTATCCATCAGCTTTCCAATTCGTGTGTTTCTTATTCCTACTTTAAAATACAAAAGACAAAAAAAAGTTATGCAGTGGAAAACCATGGTGAATTTAACCTGAAGCTTTGAAATGTGCACTGATAATAGCCATACACAGAGTCCACACAGGAAATATAAGTTTAGAACTACGGCAAGCTCGGAGGGTTTTTGGAACCGCAGATCTGACTTTGATGCTCGTAGCTATTTCAATCAGCCGAGCAGCCACTATAAAGCAGAGAAAGCAATCAGACATCTTAGAGATTTCTAAAGAGGGGTTTTCTTTCCTTTGAGGAATTCTTTTCCATTTATTAAATTATCTATCTCTTTAGTATAAAGTGTTTTAGAATGTAAGGATTTACCAAAGTGACAAGTAATCTACTGGGAATTAAAACAAAATGCAAACTTAGCTGCTGTCTCTAAAAACACATGTCTTTAAATCTCCGGACTGTTAACATTTATCCGAAAAAGAAGTCTTTAACTTCCACTAGGAGATAAATAGACTTTGGAATTATATTTCCTCCTACCTTGAAACCTAGCTGACTTGTTAAAAGTTTAAATTAGCATAGAAAAATCATAACATCCTCCAACAGCTTGACTGCATGGCATATAAAAAATCACAACAGTATATATTCAATAAGAGGCTAGGATAAAATCAAAATTAGATAAAATAGTTTGGAAGAACACAGATGTAATGTCATCAGGCTCTAATTTCTTTTGCAAAAAGTATTCCTCCTGAAGCCTTAATGCAGTGGTCTACCTCATGTAAGCCACACATCCACACGGCAACTTTCCTTGGAATTAAACTCTGGAATTACTTGTTTATACAAGAAAACTCATCTCAGATGCAGCATCTGTTTCTCACTAAGGCTTAGCTTTCACCTAATTCTCCAAATGGGGTTGACTGAGGTTGAAGAATGTGAGGTGACTCGCTCAAGAGCACACAGTGAATCCAGGGTGAGCAGTCACTCTCCCTCAGCTAGGAGATAGCTATCTCAGTGCAAAACTCCTCTGATGCTAAGAACTCCACTTAGCTCCACTTGGAAAGCACAGCTCTTTGAATGAATCACTTGGTATCTTTCCATTTTGCAGCATGTCAGAAAGCAGACTCCAGAAAACTGCCATGAAATTTAAATATGCTTAAGATGGCTTCTTTATTAAAAAATGAAACAAAAAAATGCAGAAAACGATGTTTGACTCCAGGATATTTTATTATCATTACATCAAATATTGGAGTATTAAATCAAATCCACAGGTAAGATGTATATGTGATACACACACACACACACACACACACACACACACACACACGGCAAGCAATACCAAGAACATAAATATAATAAAAGAAAAAAAAGACTATACACAAGACAAAGAATTTTAACAAACTTCCATATGTAGCCACATTATTGACTGCATAAAAACATATTCAACTATCATTCCATACTATAATGATTTTGATTACTAATTTCTTGATTTTTTTTTTACTTATAGATTTTACTAAATGACATGGCACTTGTTGAAAACAACTCAAAATAATCATTAAGCTAATTATAAATGCCAACAATTACATTTCAAAGAAATTAACTCTTCCATAGTATAAGCGTAGGTATAGGGAGTTGAATGTGTATCCGTTCTGGATACATTCTAAACTTCCCAGTAAATATCTAAACTTATAGATGGCATTGAACCAGTATCACTAGGCTTTTTCTTTATATACTTTATTAACTGGTACAGTAATAGATTAGCAGCTGTAACTCATAATAAAATAAAGCTATAGAACTTAGTAAGAAAAAAATAGTGTTATTTGAATATAAGCACTGTTCATAGGTTCAGTGAACTGATCAGTAGAATGACAGTTGGTCTGCTCATTAAGACAGCTCGTCAGTTACCAACAGGTGTGTATCACACAGAACATAGATACAACAAAACAAAGCGTGACTCGCTTCTCCAGGTAGGATGGAGTGTGACTTTACGGGATGCCAACCTGCTGCTCAGAAAGATATGTGATAATTTGGAATAGTTTAATAGGAATTTCTGATTTAGCATACCTGGGCCACTATCAGTCCTAGGTAACTATAGCCATAGAAAGTGAAACCATGAATATGAAGGACCATTGAAGCCAGGTAGAACAAAATACACAATCATAAATTTCACATCTGCATGGACTTATATCTCATCGAGAAACAATTCGTATTTCAAAATCGCCTAACTTAAATCATCAGTTGTCTTCTTTAGACCATTATATTACACAAGACTGCTTCAACACTTCTCTAACATAAAGGGGATCGAATTGTTCAACGTTCCCCCATGTTTACGGCGTATGCATTATATTGTGATGTTTACTATAAGAGCATACAATTTATTACCAGGGATTGCTCGAAGACATGTAACTTTTATACAAGTTGTGTCTGGCTTCAAATGCCCCATGGAACTGTGACTACATCTATTGATTGAAAGTTTTCTAATCTTGGCATTGTACCTAGGATATTCTCCTCTATTCCAACAGGTGCCATATAATCCCCTCAGACATTGCCACCATAACACTGCTCAACCTTTTATAACACTGCATAACCTTTTATGCCACTTTAAATCCTAGAAATAGATAGGTCATTTGATATATTAACAGTGGAAAGTCCATGGTACATTATGGAGTGTCTGGAAAACCTGACACACACTCTCACTACTTTTAGATAAATATAATTCTTCATTCAAAATATAAAGCATGATAACCAAAGACAATCCCTCCAATGTTTTAGAAGTAATACAGTGATATTAATAAGCTAATTTAATAAGTTAAAATAATTTTAAATAAAAGAGATTGGAATATTAGAGGGAGATAGATAATTCTACAGAATAAACTTATATGGTTTTCTTAAACTTTGTTAAGCCTTAAACACTCCTCATCAGAATTGATGGTGTCTTCAATATTATAATATTTTTAAAACAGTTAAAATTTATTAAGACTGATAGCAATTACAAAAAATAGACCCAAGTATTTTTTGTAAATCTGGCTTGATTGTAATTTGCCTAATTAATAGTACGCACTTTATACCAACACTCTTTTGGTAAGTCAGTTGGTAACATTAATGAAACATGTCTTTATCCCATTTATTAAGCACTGGAGAGCTAAGTACACCTGCTCCCAACACTGATGACCTTGATTCAGATGATGCTGTACTCTTGATGGGCATTAGGTAGGCTCTGTGCAGGGTTATTTTGAGGGTTGTGAATTTTATATATTTTTAGAACTGTATAGCTTATGGATTTTTTTCCACGCAAACCCTACCACAGGCTCGGAACATTAGATAGCCCTGCTTGTCTACTTACCTTGAAAGTTTTGCTAGGTTCACATCTTTGGATCTCTGGCTCCTGTTGTTTTCCTGCTGCACCATACCTTCCAAAGAAGGGAATGAAATTGAAGTGAATACCCTATGTTCTTTTTTTTTTTTTTTGACTTTTATAACTGTTCTTTGTGATTTCTCAACATAAAGTAAATAATCATGAGTCTCTAATCTTATTTTATCTCTATTAAATATTTTATTTATTTACAATCCAAATGTTCCCCCCTCCTCCTTCCCCCCTCCCAGAGTTATTCACCCCATCCCCCTTTCCTCTTCCCTGAGAGGGTGCCCCTGCTGAGCTTTCTCCTTCTCTGGGGCATCAAGTCTCTATAGAATTAGCTGCACCCTCTCCCACTGAGGCCAGACAAGGTGGTGGCCTCAGACTAGCCTGTGTATGTGCTTTGGTTGGTGGCCTAGTCTCTAGGAGTGGAGCTTACCCAGGGTCCAGGTTAGTTGACACTGTTGGTCTTCCGGTAAGGTTGCCATTCCTACAGGAACACATGAGTCTGTGTTCCAGACTCATATAAGTGCATCATATACCATTTTGAAGTTAATTGACTTTTCAGTCAATCGCTAACTTTTAATGTACTGAAGAAGTTTGGTCCTAAGCTATGAGCTGCACCGTAATGTGTAATTTAAGGTATTTGCTTTTCTTCTTCATGTGCCATTTATCATGTTGAGCCCTGGAGATATAAAACTGAGTAACCCAGAACCTTTTGTAAAAGAGTCCATGATGTAATACAGAGTTAAGGGGAGGAACTATTTACTTTGAAACATATGGTAAAGCTGAATTGGCTTCCGTAAAGAACCTACAATAGAGTGAATTCTATAGCTGCCATATTTGGTGACTCTACCACTGGGGTTTCTGAAAATTGTATTCTTTGAAGGTAAAAGTTCAGACCAAAATTTCAACTTTGCAATTTTATCTGCTTAATTATGAAAGCATCATATCTTCTATATCTTCTTCATTTTATCCTCTATCTCTTGGATTTTCTCCCCTAAGATCCAAAAAGAGATGTGAAAAATAGTATATAAAAATAACATAGCAATTACACATTATCATCTTTCAAAGATGCTCAAAACAAATTTTTTTCTTAACAGAGGAATTAACATAAAATTGATAACATTTTTACAAGTGAATTTGAAACTGCTTAGGAAGCACTTGACATCCAGTTATTGGCTCAGTAAATCTCTACCTTCATCTATGTGAATCTCTGTCTTGAGAGGTAGGCAGTATGTTCTTCCTACCTCAAGACACTGGACTTTTTGGATTTTGACAATTTATATTCAGACAGAGATTTATACCTCTTGCCCTGTACCTCAAACCATCGAGTACAGATTTAGTTACATCTCTAGTTTTTCGGTTCTCGGGGACGTCTCAGTTTCCTCATCTCCGAGCCAATTCTATACCAAATCTCTTTTTCTATCTTCATGACTTTCTTTCCCTGGAAAATCCTAATGAATGAACTAGTGCTTTTTTATAAATAAATGTTTACTAATAGTTTAAATAAATACCTCCCAATTCAATCATCTTGTAATTTTATTATTTTCTGTATTTAAATGTATATGTATATATTTGTATTTAATGTAAATATATATGTATTTAAATATAAATGTATACTTATATTATGATTGATTAAGATTTTTAAAAGTGTATTTCCTTACTTTTGGGCTCAAGATATATTAAAATTCAATAGATAGATCAAAACAATTAATTAAATATCAGCAAATATATTTGAGATACTATGAACTGTTATTCATTCCTTGAATATACTAAAGTCAGGATAATTAAGAAAAGGTGGCATTTCAAGCTTTAATTACCAATATATTATATAATAATAATATAATATATTGCTACTAATTTCTTCTTTTAAGAAAACAGAAATGACAATTCAAAAAATTCATCTGGGTTTAATAACTCCACATTAAAAACTTTAACCAAGACAGAACCTCCTCCCATCCTTCTGTGAGGTCACCCATATAAATTCCTTTTAGTTCTTATTCCTACTGAAGGTCACTGAGGGTGGGGCAGGGATCTGGGACATTGTGGCTTTTATTTTAACCAACTCTATGACAGCTTCGGAAGGCCTGTGCAACATTATCAGATTTTTTTCAACTGCAGAATGCATCTTTCTAGAATTTGTTGTTCTGAAATTCAACAGGATAAACATTTGATTTCTTCTTGGGCTATTCTATGAAATTTAATAGCTTGTTTTCAGTGGTTCATCTCTATTAAAATATGGATATTAAATATATATGTATGTGTGTGTGTATGTATGGCACGTGAAGAGCCAGTTTTGGCCAGTCATAGTGGTACATGCTTTTCATCTCAGCACTTAAAAGCAGAGGCAAGAGAATCTTTGTGAATTAGAGGTCCTGGTCTACATAGCAAGACCTTGTCTCAATGAGAAAATGAGGGAGCATCCAGCTTGGGTAGTAGAATTGAGGGCTCTCTGGGCATTATCTCAAGGTGCCCAGCCAGCAGGTCTAGCTATACCTCAGGACAACATAGGACCCTAAGAGTGTGGCAGTACAGCTTGACCCTGTTCCTATTCATCTTTTCCCTTTCCATAATGGCTCTAGACCAATGTTGTTCACTAGAACTTTCTGCAACTACAGCCACTGACCACAAGCATTTAAAATGTAACTGTACGTCTAAGGAAGTACATTTTAATTTAATTAGCACAATTTAAAATAGGTGGAGCCAGTCTGGTCTACAGAGTAAGCTCTAGGCCAGCAAAGGATACACAGTGAGACATGACCTCAAAAATAAATAAGTAGAAATAATTGTGGGGACAAGGTAGTTCTGTTTAGCATGTTCTTAATATCCAGCACCAAGGAAAGAAGGGAGGGGAAGGTAAGAAAGGTCAGCTGCAGTGGTTCATGGCTGTTCCATTAAATAGTGCAGGTCTAGGCAGCCACTTTGATGGGTTTTGTTTTGTTGACAGTAACTTTGGATGTCTCCCCAATAAGCAGGTTAAATCTACAGGGAAGGCGCAGGAGCCCAGGGCTCTGCTTTGCCTGCCTACTTCTGCCCTGAAACACAGTGGCACTGCTACCTTGAGTTGCCCTACAGCCATGCTGATGATGCAGCTATCTGGTGTAGGCTGGTGGTCCTGCGCTGTAATACTATGCTGAATTTTCTGTAAAGAAAGAAGAAAGAAGAAAAAGAAAGAAGGCTAGATAATTTCTCCACAATGGCAGCCTGCCCCTGGAACTGCTGTTCTTCTCACGTAAGGCATGATGCATCAATGTAAATTACTCCTGATTGGGTTCTGTCATTATCAAATAACTGATATTAATACTGAATTAAGATGGATCCAAATTGGCTTGTCTCTCATTTTGGAGAGTCACCCACCTCACTGAGACCCAAGGGGTTGGCACGATGGCAGCAGCGGCATTCATAACTCAACTTCCAAGGATGCTCTTTCTTCAGAATTTTGAGGTTTTATTGTATACAGCTGTAGTTGGTTTGCTGCTGTTATCTCCTGGCTGGGTCTCTGTCATTTGTTTTCTATTTAAACAAAGCCTACAAAAGTGAAAAACATTTTGAAGAAGGCAAGTTGGAGGAAAATTCACAAGAGATAATGATGTAGAGATTTGTAAGTTACTAAATTTATCATTATCTTAGACTGAAGCACTAAATGTATCAGCGGACGTTTTGTGGTTATTGCTGTCCCTCCACAGATGACATATGACTTGAACTTTAAGTATTCAATAAACACCACTGAGAATTAAAAAATTCAAATTTTGAAATCACCTTACTGTAGAATCTATAGGCAGCAGAAAACTCCAGGGAGGAAAGCATGTAGGCAAGAGTGGGGGTCTTCACCTCTCCCTCCTTTGCTCCAAATCCAATTCACTAGGCTCTGTAGCCATCCACCTACTTCAGACTCCTTCTCCAATCCTCCCCACCCCCGTCTCCAGGGCATCACACAGATCTTCCCCTCCAATGCCAATGTGTACATACGTGCATGCACACCATACGTGTGTGTGTGTGCGTGCACATGTGTGTGTGTACACACAGACACACACACAGGCACACACACACACATCGCTTTATCACAGCTCCCAAATAGTGCTGGTGTAACTGGATGGATACATGTAGAAGAATCCAAACAGATCCATACTTAAGTCACTGCACAAATTCAACTTCAAATAGATCAAAGACTCAACATAAAGCCATAGACAATGAAACTGATAGAAGAAAAAGTGGGCTATAGCCTTGATCTCATTGGCACAGGAAAAGACTTTCTGAACAGAACACCATTAGCACAGGCACTAAGATCAACAATTAATAGAGGGAACCTCATGAAACTGCAAAGCAAAGGATACCATCTTTCAAACAAAATAGCAGCCTACATAATGGGAAAATACTTTACCAACTACACATTCGATAGAGGACCAATACACCAAATAAATAAAGAAAAAAAACCAATCAAATAACCTAATTAAAAATTAGGTACTCATCTAAACAGAAAATTCTCAAAATAAAAAATTCAAATAGCCAAGAAACATGTTTTAAAAATCTTCAACACCCTTAAGCCGTCAGGAAAAATTAAAATCAAAACTTGATTCATCTTACACCTGTCAGAATGGCTAAAACCAATAAAACAAATGACAGCTTGTGCTGTAAATGATGTGGAGTAAGGGGTGCATCATCATTGATGGTGGGAATTCAAACTTCTACAGAATTACAAACGTATACTTGCTATAGAAATCAGTATACCAGTCCCTCAGAAAGACGGAAATCAATCTACCTCATGGTCCATCTATAACAAACTTGGGCTTACAGCCAAAGGACATCATATTTCCCACCAGAAATATGGTGAGATACTTGCTCAATCATGTTTATTGCTGCTACATTCATAATAGCTGGAAACTGGAAACAACCTAGATGTTCCTCAACAAACGGATTGGTAAAGAAAATGTGGTACATTTTCAAAATGGAATATTAATCAGTTGTTAACAAAATGAAATAATGAGATGCACAAGTAAATAAATGAGGCAGGACAAAAGCATCATCTGAATGAGATAACCTAGAACCACAAAGAAAAATATGGTGTATTTTCACTTATATGTCGATTTTAGCTGTTAAATCAATGATAACAAAGCTACAATCCCGAGAACTACAGATGTGATGACTAGGTGTGACAGATGTATCTTCCTAGGAAAGGGAGAAAAAAATAGATGGTTGAGGGCAATATAATAGGAAGATCAATGAGTCAAGGGATGGAAAAGGGTAATGACTGAGGTAATATGGGAAAAACAGCTAAAATTAAGGAATTTGAGGGGAAGTATGGAAATCTAATACGATAGAAGACCTTGAAACATTCGGCCCTAAATGGGATCTCTTAATCAAACCCCTCCACCCAGGACTCAGTGAACTGTTTAAAAGATGAGGCAGAGTGAGTGTAAGAGCCAAAAGGTTGGAGGACACCAAGGAAACAAAGTCCTCTCAGCCAATCAAATTGAAGCCCAGTGAGCTCACAGAGGCCAAGGCAGAATGCACAGGGCTCACACGGGTCCTTTGGTACATAGTATGGTTTCCAGTTTCATGTTTTTATGAGTTTCCTCAGTGTGTAAACGAATGGGTCTCTATGTCCATTTGTATTTCTTGTGTTTTTTTCCTGAACTCTTTCATCTTTATTTTGTCCTGTTCAAAAGTGTCCGTTTTTATTTTACCTTATCATTAGTATTGCTTCGAATCCTGGACTTTTCTCCTAATTAAAGACATTAAAGGATGAATCAGGATGGTAGGGTAGGTGGGTAGGAACTGGGAGTAGCAGAGGGAGGGCAAACTGTAATCAAAAATATATTGCACTCTTCTTTCATATACTACATCCCTACTGTGGTGTCCCCTCTGTTCACTCCTCCCAGTCTTTCTCCACCATCTTCTTTCTTCCCTAGACCCCCTCTTAATCTGTTTCTCTTCAGAAAAGAGCAGGCCTCCCAGGGATATCAATTGAATACTGCATAAGAAGTTACAATAAGACTAGGCACCTCCCTCATATCAAGGCTGGAAGAGACAACCCAAGAGGAACGGGTTCTCAAGGGCAGGCAAAAGAGTCAGAGACACCCTCACTTTCACTTTTAGGAATCCCCTATGACTATCAAGCCACATGATCATAGTATAAAATTTAAATATAAAAGAAAATAATCCATAGGTCTATGAGAGGAGGGCAAAGAAGAGGGAAGCATGAAGTCAGTGTGGTCCCAAACTTCCCTTACAGCATCCTTATGGAAAACCATCTGAGAAGTTTCTTCTCTTTTAAGTATCTGAAATATCTGAAGGAGGTAGGAAACAAGTATGTGCCCAATGCTCGCTGGTAGTTACACGTTTAAGATTTTATTTGTTTTTAATTCATGTGTGTGGTTGTTTTGTTTACATGCATGCTTGTGCACCACCTGTGTGCAGTGCCCACAGAGGCCAGAAGTAGACACAGGATCCTGAGGAACTGGAGCTCGAGATGGTTGAAAATTGAATCCAAGTCCCCTAGAAGACTGAGTGCTCTTAACCACTGAGCCATCTCTCTAGCTCCTGATCACGAGACTTTTACATTTAATTTTCATGATAAAAGTCCTCTGTTTTTAGTTTAATCTTTTTGTCACATTTTTAGTTACTTTAAAAAAAATTGTAAAATATATCTGATCACATGCCTTCCCTCCCCCAAGTTTTCCCAGAGCCTCCCCGCTTCCCTGCCCACCTATTTTCATGTTCTTTCTATTTAAGATAAACGAATAAATAAAAATAAAACAAAAATCTAAACCATAACAACAGCAAAGCACATGAAATTGTTTATGTTGATAAGCTGCTTCTGAGCACGAGGCCCACTGTGAATGGTGTAATGTGGTTATTATACCCAGAGTCACTCCATGGGTGAATACTGAGTTTTTCTCTCCAAGTTATCAATATCAAGTAGCTTCTTGGTTAGGGGTAGGACATTGTGCCCACCTCTCCTTCTCCATGCTGAGACTTTAAATGACTTGAATTTGTGTAGGCTTTGGGATAACTTTTTTAAAAACTCTTGATTATACTACTACAACAAGGCTGTGGATACATTACACTTGTCAAGAGAACTCTGCTTTACAGTAAAACACCAAGTAAATCTTTAGTGGCACTTATTATTAAGTCTCTTTGGGTCTATAAAAGATTACTTTTTTATTTCGAGCAATGTTTGTTTACTTTATTTGATTTGAGACAAAGGTCTCATTCTGTAGTCCAAGCTAGAGCAGTATTCACTATGTAACCCATGCTCTCAAATTCACTGCAATCCTTCTGCCTTAGCCTCACATGTAATGGGGATTATGGGTGTGAGGCAAGAGCAGATGTACTTGTCTGTTTGGTTTCAGTAGATTTGAAGAGCTCTCTTTTTCTTATAATTAACTTTTTAAAATAGTTGACTTTTCGGCTAAGGTCTACATCCTCTTAGAGGTGAAAGGGAGGAAGGATGGGGTGAAGAACTCTGGTAGAGGGCAACAGGGGGGACAACATTTTAAATGTAAATAAATAAAAATAATTAATTAAAAAGATAGTTTATTTTTTCAAGAAATTTATTATTCAAGTTTATTATTTATTATTTTGCTAATACTATAATTTTTTACTTGAACATTCCTTAATTATTGAGATTGCAAACAGCTATTAACTTTTGAAGATCTTTTTGGCATTTACCTTTTCAAGACTCTAAATTACTTGCTGGAGATTCATTTGTATCCTGTATTATTTGATAGTGTTATTTTCTTCTTGTTATCTATTATGACATGTAGGGGTGATATTTAGAAAATGGCACCCAGTCTGGCTTGTTCTTGGGAAGCTACCATGTTCCTGCTGCTCCTTGGCTCTGACCTGGGCTCTAGATAGCTAGATGCACATGTCCTGGCACCCACAAGATGCCAACATGCTGGATGGCTCTACCAAGCCACTATACTACATCCGCAAAACTCAGCTGAACCCCAGACAATATCTGTCATCCTCGTAGTACCCGGTAGAAAGCTTAATGATTATCTAAAGGATTTATATATTTAGAAATGCTCAATTAACAAGATGCCTACACAATTAGAGTTGTTACCCAATATCTAACTTTTTGATAGAAGTTACTACCCAGGACAGCTTCTGACCCATCCATAGTTCTCCATGGCTGATAGCCTCTCTTTCTCCTCCCTTCTTTTTTTTCTTCCCTCTACTTCCTTTTTTACTCCCATCCCCTTCCTTTCTTCTTCTCCCAGATCCACCTCTTCTACTGCCTAATCACTGAGTTCCACTGCGAACACAATATAGCAGAATAAGTATCCTGCTATAATGACCTATTATGAAAATACTAATTTTATCATTATATTAGATCTGTGTATGTGTAGATTGGTGTCATTGATTCATTTTAAACAGATCTAACCTAAAGCATGATTAGCATCACGCTTGTTTGTGCTTACCCAGTTAGCTTTGCAGCACAGAAAAGATCAAATTCCACAAGGTTTTATACACATTGAAAATGTTAATATGTAAATTTGAAAACTCTAGCATCTATAATAGGTCACTATTTAAGACTAACCAATTGGCTCAAATCACCCTATAATTATATGTTTTTGTCATTTTATCTACCAGACACTGAATATTCTATTTGAAAAAAAAGTCATTTTAAGTATAAAATTCTTGTTAGAATTCTCTCTCTCTCTCTCTCTCTCTCTCTCTCTCTCTCTCTCTCTCTCTCTCTCCCTCCCTTCCTCCCTCCCTCTCTTGAGACTGGATATAGTTCAGTGTTGAAACCAATTGCTAAGCATACAAGTCTGTATATTTGGTTACCATTAGTACAAGAATAAAAAGATAAAGTATTGTCATGTGATTGTTGATAGTTTTATTTAGTCATGTATGTAAACCTTCGAAATGTTTCTATATTCCTTGTGGATATTATCTTCAGCTATTCTGTGATGGTATTCCTTATACCTAATAAAAAGTTCCCATAAGGCCTATTTTATATGTAAGTATGCCCATATGATTATTAATATCATTATTATTACTCATGAACATGTGTATGTTTCTGTGTGAGCATATGCTACAGGTTTATAGTCTGACTAGGGATACTGAAAGAGGCTTTCAGTTCCCCTGGAGCTAGAGGCACAGGCAGTTGTGAGCTACCTATCATTCTTGCTACAATCAAACCTAGGTCTTTTGTCAGAGCAGAAAATCCTCTTAAAAACTGAGCTATCTTTCCGTCTCTGCCTACATCTATTTTCATTTTGCTAGTAAACCCCTCTCCACACAATGAAAACCACTGCATGCAGTTTAACCCACTACCTACAGCCCTTTATTGTTTTATGTAAGTTTCCTGGAGACACCACAGGGTCATGCTTTCAAGATTTTCTTATTTATTATTTTTATTCACTTTACATCCCAATCACAGCCCCCCTCCTTCCCCTTCTCCCAGTCGCACACCAAGCCCCCCTTGGGTACCACCTCACATTTGGACATCTAGTCCCAGCAGGACAAGGTATATCTTGTCTCACTGAGGCCCAACCAGGTAATTCAGGTAGGGGAAGGGATCCAATGACAGGCAACAGAGTCAGGGACAGCCCCCTCTCTAATTGTTAGGGGACTCGGATGAAGACCAAGCTGCACATCCGCTACAAATGGGGGATGGCTAGTTCCATCTCCTGAATGCTCTTTGGTTGGTGGTTCAGTCTCTGTGAGCTCCCCTGGTTCCAGGTTAGTTGACTTTGTGAGTCTTCTTAACCCCTCTGGCTAGCTCAGTTATTCCCCACTCTTCCACAAGACTCCCGGGCTCTGCCTGTTGTTTGACCGTGGATCTCTGTATCTGTTTCCATCAGCTGCTAGCTGAAGCCTCTCAGGAGACAGTTATGTTAGGCTCCTGTCTGCAAAGTATCATCAATTGTGCCAGGGGTTGGCTCTCACACATAGGATGGGTCTCAAGTTGGGGCAGTCATTTGTTGTTCCCTCAGTCTCTGCTCCATCTTTATCTCTGCTAATCTTGTAGGCAGTACAAATTTGGGGTAGAAAGTTTTTTTTTTTTTTTTTTTTTTTTTTTTATTTGGAATTTCTTATTGTTTGAGAATTTCATACAGGCATATGTTGTGTTTTGATCAAATTCATCTCTTAGCCTCTCCTTCAGTTTGTCCCCTATTATGCTTCTCTCACCAATTTTATCTCCCATCTTCACATGTTCTTTTAAATCCATGGAGTCCAGGTAATGCTCTCTGCATGTGCATAGGTGTAGGACCATCTACTGGAGCATGGATTATCCCTGCAAGGAACTCATCTCTAAAGAAAACTAACTTTCCCTACCCCAGCAACCATAAGTTGGCAAGCGCTCCTCAGCTAATAGTGGAACTTCATGAGCCCCTCCCTTACCTGTGCTGGGCATTTGGCTGATTGTCTGCATATTTTATATATGTAGTCACAGCCACTGTGAGTTCATGTGTGCAACTGCCTTATCTATTCAGCAAATACCACTGCACTATAGATGTACACTGCTTCCAGCTCTTACAATTTATCTGCCCTCTCTTTCAGGATGGTCCCTGAGCATTGTGGGATGTGATATATAGAGATCCCGTCTAGAACTAAGCAGTCCACAGTCTCTTATTCTCTGCATGTTGACCAGTTGTGAATCCTCTATTTTGGGGCCCCCAAGACTACCATTTGGGCTATATTTTGCGGGGAAGAGGAAAAGGTTTAATTTGCTCATACATTCATTTATCAGCTCATCATCAAAGGCAACCATGACAGGGACTCAAACAAGGAAGAAACCCAGAGGCAGAGGAGTGGCTATGGAGTGTTTCTTACTGGCTTGTTCTTCATGGCTTGCTCAGCCGGCTTTCTTATAGAACCCAGGACCACCAACCCAGGGATGGCACCACCCAAATGATCTGGCCCCTCTCATATCAATCATTAATCAAGAAAAATGTATCACAGGCTTGCCCACAGGCCAATCTAATGTAAGGTTTTGCTTTTTCTTGTTTTAACCTTTTATTTATTTATTTATTTATTTATTTATTTATTTACACTCCAGATTTTATTTCCCTCCCGGTCCACCCTCTGACTGTTCCCATACCTCCTCCCTGCCCCCTGTCTCCACAAGGATGTCCACATGCTCCCCATCCCCCAACCCACCAGACTTCTAAACTCCCTGGGGGCTCAACCAATAGACAGTTAGCTGCTGATCCCTGTGGTTGAATGGGGGGGGGCATATTTTTTAAATTGAGATTACCTCTTCCAATTTTAAGCTGGAGGCAAATCTGGGGAAGAAGCCACCACCCCAGAAAGGGACAAGTCACTGTCTGACACTAGGGTGTTCATCTCCATGTTTCTAATATTTTATCAATAGCACACTTGCTTTCTCCAAATATAGGAGCCAAGTGTTTAAAATAAGGAAAGTGTAAACATGAAAATACTATTGGTAGAAAACTTCTAGACAGGCAGGATGAACAAGTAATGCTAACAAGTACATGATGTGCAATCCTAAAAGCTGCTTATAGTGGTCTGTGCAGAAATTTGGCATCAGGAAATGATGGCATCTGAGGCCAGATGTTTGGGGTGGGTAATCTGTCCTCAAAGTCTTTCATCTGCAGGGACCTAGGAATCAGTCTTTTATATCAGTGGTTTCAATCCGAGTCCTTTTTTTTTTCTCCCTATGTGTTGATCATGTTCTCTCTCTTACGAAGACGGGATAGACTCCAGTTGAAAACGCAGCATGATGGTAGCCCTGTGGGCCACAGAACAGAAGACCCATATGAGCAAGCTTGATTCCTGTCTCGTAGAGATTACAAGAAAGTAAGTGGGCCCAGTCTGGTCCACTAAATGTGTATGAATCACCACACAGCAATGAAAATCTAGTAAACTTTTCTAACACATTTACTTCAAGATTAATAATTACTTAATTATTAATTATTTATTAATAATTAAAATAATTCTCACTTCTCCAACCCTGAGTTCTATCTGTTTGCTTTCACCTGTTTAAAGGCCTTCCCATTGACATATGAAGTACTTTCTATTCTATTCACGTCTTCAAATTACATCCCCATCACCTGCTGATACATTGTTTGTTTTCATTTCTTTTTTTTTATGACATAGAGGATAAAATATCTTCCCAATGGGTAACTCTTACACCAAAGTCTTTGTTCTCCTTTTTGCCCACAAAGACAATTTTTTTTCCTCAGAAAATACCACTCCTTCATTGGAAATGTCAACTCCTACCCTTTGCCTCCTCAATTCACAAATATTGTCATACCTAAAAGTTTTGATTCTAACCCCAATTCAGCTATCCTTTCAAGCTCACACTTCCCTCCTTGCTCTTATTTTTCCAGCCAGCTTCTTCCAAGTAAACGATATTTGTGGTGTTCAGTTTCCACTCCCAAACCATTGTTAATCCCTTAAAATCTGACTTCAGTCTTTGTCACTCAGCAGAAACCCTTCTTTCAACAGTCATTAAAGGAAAGACAAACTGCCAAGTGTAACATTGTTTTATTTTCCATTTTCTCAGCTTCTCAGTGGCATCGAAGATTTCCAGATTACTTACTGGTTCCTTTGGATGCTAGATTCTAGTTCCAGCTGTAACACTACTCCCATATCTCTGTTTACCTGGCTCCTATCATCCTGTAAACACAGGTTTTTACTTAGGATGTGTTCTTCTAAATATCCATTAGAAACGTAAGAATGGTTTCTGTTATAACCTCATAAACCCAAGATACTTAGCTTCTTTCCAGATCCCTCCATCTGCAATAGCCAGCCTATCTCTCAAACATCACCAAGGCCTAGTCTTAGTTTACGCCCAGTCTTAGTCTTAGTCGATTGTTAGTTCTTAAATACCTCCTGAATTTTTGCTGTTTAAATTCATTTTCATTACTCTGTATATCCCTTCCCTACAGCTTAGAACTCTTTTATGTATACATGTCATTAAAATGTTTTTCTTCAGTATAAATGCTAAACTCATATATTCATATATATTCATATCTTTCCATAATGATTATAAATATCCTAAGTTCTAAATATTTAGTTCATTTTGTCTCAAAGTTAACACTTTGTAAAAATACTAAAACCATTTTTAACAGACATGTTGTCATCAAACTGATGATAAATATTTCTGTTAATATTAATACACTGATACAGTTCTTGGGAGTGGTCAAAAACATCTCATTGTGGAGACTGGTGGTTCTTGTAGAGAGTCTTAACTGGTCAAGGTACTGAGAACCAGTGACTGGCAAGTACTCAGTTCTCAACAGGACATGTAAATCACTCCTTCCAGTGTTCAGGGAGCATTGTGGAAAGGGTTAGATGGTGGGAAGGAAGGCCATGGAACATGCATGGAACATGCTCTATGAACATGACAAAGTTGCAAGTTTAATGAACACACAACAGTTTCAATTCTCAGCACAGAATAGGCACAAGCATGAGCCAGTAAACGTTCAGTTACAGATAAGAGAGGCTTACAGGGTCCAACCCACCAAGGACAGTAACACTGGTGAAGAACAGGTGGAAGAGTGGATTCTGGTGATACAGCCACTGGTGACTCAGTCATGGCCCAGCACATTTCTGGACAGTCATGTCCACATTAGATAGGTGTGCTTAAACACTGTGATTCACAAATCAAACATTAAAACAAACCCAAAAGACAGGGCAGTGTGGTGGAAACTTGGTAAGACGAAGCATTGGAGATTGGGAGGTGTGGGAGGAGGCTGACGGGGTGGATGGATGATGGATCAGAATGTATTACATATATATACAAAATCATGCAGAAATAGTGTTCTTAAAAACTATATCCATTAGCAATATGGCTACTGTAAGGAAGATATAATTACTCCCTCCTGCCTTCAACAGTACTGAGGGTAGAGAACTGATGTCAGCTGCTAAATAGATTTTATGTGAACCTCTTTGTAAACTCAAGTAAATGTTAAATGAAGGTACAAACAAACCCAAAACCCCATGACACAAATGCTTTCTCTATGAAATATTTCATAACACTCATATGAATCACAGAAGACGTTGACCCCCCCTCACCTTCTATATAAAAGTAGTTTATAGTTTGACCCTTTTGCTAGAGCTGTACACATCCATTTAATTAACTTTTTTGCAGTAAGACTTTTAGGCAGGATTCATGCTTTTCTCTTTTTGGACATTCAAATTTTTCTATTTTTTTTTCTGGTCCAAAGGTTGCTGTCACTTATAAGGAGACTGTTTTTGTAACTTCAAAACAGTATTGATTATTCTTCACATAAGATCTGTCAATACTTTGCATGTTTTGTCACTTCTTTTCCATGCACACTGCATGTATATCCACATCCCAATAGACACTACTCTGTTGAAAGAACCATGGCATGGGGCAGGGTCCTAATATTTTCCCTATCTATAGTGTCTAATACACTACAGTTTCAATAAAGGTTTGTGGGTAAATAAATGTTTATCTTTTAAAAATATGTTTTTAACAGAAATAAAATTATATCAATTTCATCCTCCCCCCAACCCCTGTGTATTAGTCAGGATTCTCTAGTATCACAGAACTTATGGAATGTCTCTCTCTATTAAGGGAATTTATTAGAATGACTTAGACTCTGCACTCCAAGGAGGGAGGGGCAGAGCAGGACTTTCATCCATCTTTTCAGGTTCTTCTTGGGAGCAAACTTCAGGAAAGCTAGTGCCACTTTACCACTACAGCCAAGGTAGAGTTTGAGAGCCTGGACCTAAGAGACAAAGAAGCCTGTATGTGCTCTATGCAGCAAGGCCAGCTCCCTGGTGGAGGTAGAAGTAGGTTTTGTTGCTTGGGGCATGTCAAGGGGCACCTTTCCCTGTTGAGGACTGGGATGTCTGTGACCACTAAGATCAGTCCGCCCAAGTCCAAGAATCTAGTAGTTGCTCAGTCCCACAAAGCTGGATGTTTCAGCTGCTCTTCTCTATAAGCTGGCATCCCGAAGAAGTTGGCTCCAATAAATGTGCTGGCAAACGAAAAAGGAAACTTTCTTTCTTCCATTGTCCTTATGTAGGTCTCCAGCAGCAGAAGATATGGCCCAAATTAAAGGTGTGTACTACCATGCCTGGACCTAAACTGTTCTTTACTTGGAACTTGCTCTATCCCATGCTGGCCTTGGACTCAGAGATCTGCTTGCCTGTGTCTTCTGGGATTAAAGGCACCTTGCCTGGACGTTAGTTCTAATGGCCTCAATGCCTCAAGATCCATATCAAAAGCCTGTGTCTTCCAGCCCCAAGATTTATATCATAGCTGTGTCCTCCATTTCTGGATTGTAGCTCATACAAGATATAGTCAAGTTGACCACTGGAAATAGCCACCATATCCTCATATAACCCCCCACTCTTAATTTGACAGCCTCTTTGAATTTGAATATATATTAAACAGATATACAGTATATTAAATGTATTATATAATATGTGACATTAATTTTATATAATTAATGTCACATATTAATTTTATATATTAAATCTATATATAATTATATGTGTATAGATGTGTAGATAGATACATAGATATAGACACAAATATATATTCAAGCTGACAAATCTGTTTTAGTTGTTTGTATATATAGTTTCAGAGCTGGGCACTCTGCATTGGACAACAGGTAAGAGGGCTCATCCCTGGGAGAAGCTAATTCCTCTTCCCCTCAGCAGTCATTAATTGCCTTTAGTTCTTTGTCTAGAGGCAGAATCCCATGAAATTTTCTCCCTTCCACATTAATATATCCATCGATATTGCCGTTGTTCAAGTTTTCTTTATGCAGCCATTTCTACGAGAGAGCGTTTAGCAAACTCCCTTGTATTCTGACTCTTGCCTCCTTTTCCATGGTGTTTCTGAGCCATAAATGCAAGAGCTGTGATAGAGATGTTTCTGTTGAGGCAGGGCTGTCCACAGACTGTTAGTCTCTGCATTATGTCCAGTTGTGGTTTTCTGTGATGGTCTCTGTTTTCTGTTAAGAGAGGATTCTTTGATGAGGGGTGGTAGCTTCACTTGTCTGTGGATGTAAGAATAAGATTTAGAATGTAGTAAGGGATTACGCTGGTCTAGCTGGCCTCACAAGCCCCAGGAAACTGCTTAGGTATTCAGTACCAAGCATAAATTTTTTCCTGTTGTGCGGGACCTTAAGTGGTGCTTAGATAGCTGTTGGTTATTATCAACACGTGAGTGCCATTTATCGAATCTTTATAGATAGCGTACCATGGTGCTCACTGTCGTAGCTTATAGGTCTTGTAGCTGTATGGGAGTGTTTATTACCTCACTTTCTTGGCAGTCCAGGCAGCATTTTCTGGTGCCATAGAGGCTAGATTGCAGGAAAGTTTTCCAGGTCAGATTCAGCTTGAATCATCGAAGGTTATTGTCCTAAGTATGTGATGTCAATAATAGGAAACCACCTTCAGACCCTGAGGCACAACCATAGGCTATATTAATAGACTATTGTTCTGGAGTCAGTTGGACTATCCTGACCAAGAATTTAGGGTAAAAAAAATAGTTTCTCTTGCCTGGTTTCGGGGATTTTGTTACTTACTCTATGATATGTTTTTGAAGCATTGTTAATCCAATCATTTTAGGCTTAACTTCTTTAAACACACACACATGCACATGTGCACACACACATGCATACACACATACACACACTCACACATGCACATTCACATGCACACATATCTTAATGTGTCATGGGACACAGGTGCTTGAAGTTAAAACTGCAAGGAGGTAATAAATGTTCAAGAAGTACTGTGTATCATTAAAGAAGGAATAAAGATGGAAGGATAGTATAACAAGCTGCTATTTTAAAAAATCTGACAGAAACAAGAAAAAGAGAATCTATTTAGACTTCTAAATTTAAAAGGTTCAGTCCATGGTTGTTGAGTAGAACATCCTGACTATAGGAGTATGTGGCAGAAAAGATTGTTCACTTCATGGATGATCAGAAGCAGAAAGGGGTGGGAGACAGACAGATAGACAGATAGGAAACAGGGAAAGAAGTGTCTTTCAAAGGCAATTCCGAGGTACTAGTTTTTCCATTTAGATTCCACTAGGATTGTGAGAGCCTCCCAACCAACCTCACCAGCAGATGATCACGCCCCTGCAGCTGAACTCTCCTTAAGAACATTTTATAACAAAAACATAACCATGTTTAGGTGATGTTAAGAACTGGGTCCTGTGAGCTATGGTTAAGCCCTAAGGGCTCTACTATCATTAATTAAATTGGTGCTCTGATAAAAGCTCCAGGGAACGTTGAAAGAGGATGACTTTTGTCTGCCTAAGAAAGAACAAAATCTTGTTTGAAGCCAAGAGCAAGCCCTTGCTAGACACAATCTCTTAGTGCCTAGATCTTGGAGATCTTAGATTTCCCAGTTTCTAAAATTGAGACAAATAATTTTTATAGTTTATAAATGATCCAATCTAAGGTGTTTTGCTATAACACCAGGAATGGTCCAAAGCAGTTAAGGCACATCTTTAGTGAGTCATTTTATTCAAAAATAGAATAAGGTTTAAATTTATGCAAGTCTACCTTCAGGTAAATTTGTCTCTTTCATTTTCAGAATTTTTTATTTATATATGGTGCCTAGGGCAGAGTGCAATGGCAAATATTTTCACACTAAGTGAACATACCCATATACCTTCTACCACCTCAATAAACAGAACATGTTATTCCTGTTATATTTTCTTCCAATTAATACATCTCACCTTCTTATTGTGAACTTTATATTTGTGGGTTTATTTATATACTATATCTATCCATTCTATAATATACCACAATTATTGAACACTTAAAAAGTGGGGATTCTGTATCACTAAGCTGACAAGCTATATCTGCTGTAAACATAACTCTTCCAATGAAAATAACACAGACACAATTCAAAATAAGATCAATGAGTATGGAACGCACCTACAGAGATAGTTTTCACAAATTGTCAGGAAAATGAAAGTTGGATCAAAATACAATGATGAACCCATCAGAATGGCTAAACTTAAAAGTTCTAAGGAGATCAAATATTGTTAGAGTACTATTTTTCCTTTACTTTTGCAATAGCATCACAAACTGTTATAAATATTTTGTGGAAATGCTTCCATTCCTTAGAGAATTAAACACATATCAATTCTATTCTATTGATAACCATTCCTTTCCTAGGTATTGCCCAAAGGAAATAAAATCACAAGCTTACAAAAACATTTGAACCTAAGAACTTGATGGATAATGTAGAGAACCAAGAAATGGACAAAAGTCCACCAATAATAGAATAAACTATGAAAAAAATCAGTAATCCTGATCAATGAAATGAAGTAATTATCTGATTGCCAGATGTAAATTCATACACACAAAGGAGAGAACATTCTGAGTGATTCCATTTTTCTGAAATTCTAGAATGGAAAACTGTAATAGCAGAATGAAAAGCCACAGTCACCTCTAAGAGAATGAGTAAAAATAGGTTATCCAGTCACAAGGGAACTTTCTGGCCATTGAAATGCTCAGAGTTTGGAAAGGACTTTGATTTAAATAGATATTTGCATTTTTCAAGGTCTGCCAAGTATAAACTTATGGTAAATCAGAAGGAAAATACTATCGAAATCTAATAGATAGCCTAAAATATTTAGGGAGAATGTAGTTATATCTATAATTTATCTCCAAATATATGAAAATGATAATTAATAAACACACAGAATATATGGAGATAGTAAAAACATAACTGAGTGTCATAAAATGATAATGAGTTTTAGTAATAATACGGGTGCTTAATATAAAATTATTTCAATATTCCTATCTGTAGAAATGATAAAATACAAAGTTACTGGATGTAGGAAGTCTTTTGTTGTAGTACATGTTTAGAAATCCAGCCATAGTCATAAATATCACTAAATTCATACTCAATAATCATAGCTGACTGTCAAGTTATCTGTTACCCATTAAAGCAAATTATATGTAAATTGAACTTCCAATTGGTCAATGTTCAGGATTGAGACAATAAGAAAAGTAGCATTAACACATCCTAAAGTGTGTATTTTCTTGCATTTTCATCTTTTCCCACACAGTTGGGTACTTTTTCATGCATTATGATTTAAGATTTTTCTATTTGAAGTTTGACTTCACATTAGGGAACAAATATAACCCTGCAAGGAAACAGAGACATTGACTTTCTAGGATTCTTCCCTTTGCATCTGTCTCCACCTCCACCACCACTTACCCTGTCTCTGCAGCCCATATATTTTCAAGTTTTCCCTTGTCTTTTGAAATATTTTCTTTTGATGAAGACTAAATCCTCATTTTCTCCTTTTGATTTCTGTTTAATCTTGACAGCAAATCAAATTGGATTCTGGTCCATAATATTTAGCTCCTCCTTCCATTCACTCACCTTCATGAGAGCAATAATATTAAGATTTTTATTATGGCTCATTTCCCATGATTGTTTTATTGTGGATTCTTAATCATCATATTAATAACCATGCTCCTAGAGTTAGGAAAGAGAGCAAATTTGGGGACCCTTGGGGAAAAATTAGCAGTGTGGTGGAGTATCTAAAAACACTCCTGACTCTTTCATAGGCGTCACTGACTGAAGTTCGATGGTTGGCTATAAGTATCTGCATCTGCCTCAGTCAGCTGCTGGTAGAGCCTCTCAGAGGAAACCATGAAAGCACAAGATAGCATCAGCAATAGTGTCAGGGTGTTCTGACACAGTGAGTTCTGCCAGGGCTACAGAGACAGAGAAACCCTGTCTCAAAACAAACAAACAAACAAACAAAATAGATAAATAGAAGGATGGATGCATAGATAGATAGACAGATAGATAGATAGATAGATAGATAGATAGATAGATAGATAGATACATACATACATACATACATACATACATACATACATACATACATGATAGATAGATAGATAGATAGATAGATAGATAGATAGATAGATAGATAGATAGATAGACAGACAGATGGAGAGATAGATGATAGTCTCAGGACAAAACTAACACAATAATCATTGCCCGCCCACCCTCAGCCTCCTCAGTTTGGCTAAATTATACATGTTAAATAGGTAACTAGCTTTCCTGAGTGACCAGTCTAAAGCTGAGTTTGGTGATGGACACTTATAACTGCAGAGCTCAGGTGGAGGCAGTAGGATGAAGACTTAAAAGACCAACCTCAGCAATACAGTAAGTTCAAAGTTAGACTACGCCACACAATGAGATTCTGAAAGTACAGTGTCTTATTATAGCCCAAGCTGACTCTAAACTTGCAACATCTCTCTCTCTCTCACTTTTGCTTCTGAATGCCAGGACTACTGTTGCTTATTACCATTGAGTTAAGGTTTCTACACTGACAGACATACACAGCTTCCTGAATAAGAAAACAAACTGCAAAAGCAGGGTAGACTTAAAGCTCCAGAAGAAACAACCATGAAGAGGGAACAGGTTACCCAGTTTTCTTTTGATACCAGGTACAGCTTTAATAAACTGGCTATTTTCTTCATAACCACCAACCAGGTCATATTTTACCACATCTCTCAGAAAATTTACAACTTGTCATTATCAAGCTGATAAAGGGTATTCCTAAAGAGACCCTAAAAATAAAGTTAAACTCATCAGAATAGGAAAAAAGAATCACACGAGGAGGAATAGTTATGTTGAACAGTTGTCTCCTCCACACCCTTTCACTGTAAGCTGTATATTTTTGCTCAAATTATTTTACATCAACGAGGAGTGTTTTAATAATCTACACCATCATTCAAGTCTTTTGAAAATAAGTATTATCAGAAAATGTTATTTTCCCAAAAACAGCAGCCGTAATCGCTGAGAGCTGTCTTCTACACTTAATGACCCAAGAACAAAAGAAAGAAAGAAAGAAAGAAAGAAAGAAAGAAAGAAAGAAAAGAAAAAAGAAAAAGAAATCCCACCCCCTTTCCCCTTTTCTACAGTGTGACATGACTCAAGGGGTCTATCCATTCTAATTTTAAAACTGATGCAGTGTCTGTCACCATGAGATTTGTGTGTGTGTGTGTGTGTGTGTGTGTGTGTGTCATTACAAAACCATTTTGAAGACAGAGGAGAAAACATGGTTATTTCTCTGTTTATGCCTTTAAAAATATCATTTTCAAGTTCACATTAACTCTTGTGTTACAGTCTTCCTGGTAACTGACTAAAATTGGCTTTTTGCTTAATCAACCAGGCTAATTAAGGCTTCTGTTCTGGTCTTTGGATGACAAGGCAGAGTGTGGCTTCAATCAAATTGCTAGTTGACTCTTCTATGGGCCTAAATCATACCCAGCAATGTAATCAAACCAGTTTGGCTAAATTACACACCATATATCGGTAAATGACTTTTCTGGGTCACTAGTCTACACACAATCTGGCATTAAAGTAGAGCAGATAAAAAGAAATGTTTTAACATTTCCAAGAAATCTGCATGCATTACTTAAGGTTTTAACTAATAAGAAAGTATTAGAAGAAAAAGAGCAAGACTTGAAAGCATAAGAGCATCGTGTCCATCCCAAATGTCATTAGCTGCAATCTTTAATCAAGCACTCACTCCAGTTACTGGGCAGTATTACCAGCCTCCCAGAGGGGAGTCGGCCACAGACGAAGAAAGAGAAAACTAAGAGGAGGGGAAGGAAAAGGAACCTGAATGATAACTGAGCCCAGATGGGGGAAAAAGGTTAACTGTGGAACCAGTCTTACTTAACTAAGGCTCCAGTAAATTTAAGCCGCAGAGAAACTTGCTCAAATGGGGAAAATACTGTGCACCTCCCACCCTGGGCATAGTAAAAAAGGAAAGAGACCCTCCAGCAGGGGTTTCCCCCAAACTTTAGTGTGGAACAGAAACTTCACAAGCAGGAGTTCCAGTCTAAAAACTGCGTTGGGGCGGTATTGGAAAGTAGCAGCTGGTCCTTATTATTTGCATAGATTTTTATTATGGGTAAAAAACATGGGCAAAGTGCCATGGTACACTGCCATACAGACCTCCCAAAATGACCCTGGCAAAAGTGCTGGCTTTCTCCATCCACCACCAGGTATGGGATCAAGAGAGGTCTGTCAATCCCTGGGGAACTGCAGAAACAGGATCTGTCACACAGCTATTGTCATACAAAGGGGGGATATGGAAATGAGTTGAGGGATAGCTTTTGAACAGGGTATTTTGATTAAATGATAGCCATGGGAACTGAACCTAAATAAAAGCAAACATCATTAAGTCTTTAGAAATCTGTGTTAGTTGCTTAAAATTTTAAATGGCATGGAACCCAGCGAAGATTACAGATACTGCCAAAGCAGCCTTTGCCAGGAAAAAAAAAAAAAAAGAAGAGAAATACCCCCCAAAATTTCTTTTATCTACCTCACATTACAATCGCCAGCCACTTTACAAACCTATTTGGAAGCAGGAGACAAGGCAGCCACAGCAATGTAGTTCAAGGTATGAAATGCACAGAGCAGAGAGCAAGAAAGCCATGAAGACATGGTCTTGACAGGGGGAAAGAAATGCCCTTGATCCTCCTTTAAAGTCCACTCTCAATGCCACAGTAGAAGGGGATGTTATCCGTCTTTTTCTGCTCCAGGCTCCAATGACTTTACATAACGTTAAGGAGAAACTGTGCATCTTCTCAGAAAATGGTAAAGCCCCGCACCAATGCACCTTTCTTTCCTCTTTAACTTCTTCTGTACCTTTCACAGAGTGAGTTACCAACGTCTCAAAAGTGCCAAGCTCCTGTTGGCCCTTGCTCTACTCCAGTAATATCTTGTACATATCAAAGACCAGCTGCCGTACATCTGAAAACTCCCCTTTCTGTGCCACAGAGAACATGTTGCTTTGATGCTCCAACCAGTCTCCACTCCTCAATAGCCTGACTTTCCTCATACCATGGTCAACATTAGCTTAACTTTATTCTACATTTTTTTTTAAGTTTACCGTCTCTCTTTCACAACTAGTACATAAATTCCAGAAGCACATGCCGACTTTTTTTGTTCTCAGATAAAATCTTAGAACCCCCAGAATGATGCCCAGCACGTGCAAGACGTGTAAGATTTGTTAAACAAACAAACAAACAAACAAACAAAAATGTCCTGATAAACTATTTGAGGAATTCTATCTTATTGTGCTTTTTAGTTGTTATTTATTTCTCATTTGCTGCCTATGGCATGACTTAAGTAACTTTTCCCCCAAGTTTGGTTCGATGCTTACTGTCGTGCCTGTAGGCGGAGGGAGTAAAGCAGTTCCTACCGCCCTTCCTTCACATTATCAAGCAATGTAAAAATTGAACAAATTGCTTTAGACAAGGGAAAACGATCCCCCTTTGATTTTAGGAACAAAACAAGCTTTCCTCCATCTCACTGTGGAGTAGTGGGGTCACAGGGAGTGACCCCCTAATTACCAAGCCCCACAAACACTCCTCAGTACTTATCTTCCCTGACTTCCTTGGGTTATCTGACACTCTCGCACACTCCTTCCTTAAAAAAAAAAAAAAAAGAAAGAAAGAAAGAAAAAGAAAAGAAAAGAAAGAAAAACGTTGCTCAAGGATTTGATTTACTGATTACCTGACTGGCTTAGAAAATAGGTGGGAGACTCGATCCTTCATGAAATAAAATCCATTTTGGTAAACCTAGTTGTTGCTTTCAAAGTGAGAGAACTTTCAGCTTGACAACAGAATGCAAAGCTCAATGAACAAGTTTACAATTCAGTATACAAATACTTCATCAAAAAATGTTCCAAAACTCTGTGAAGAATAAATCAGGAAATAAAAGAAGAATTCAAAGTGAATTCAAAGCTGTAGATTGTTCTCATGCATTTGTGAAATTTATTTTTGTTAAATTATATGCAAACACATCAATACCATATTATAGGTGATAAGAATTTACTAAATATAAATATCAGCATTTGATTGAATATATTTATTTTTCTAGTTTAAGGTAGCCTGATTAATGTCTTTAGACATACATTTTATGATATGAGCCCACTATCAAACACTAACTTAGTTTTTAGTTATAACAACCTCTAGAAATATGATACTAACATTTACTTTCCTATAATCAATGTTCTTCTTTTGTTTGTGTTCACACTCAATTGTTGCTTCTTTTGCGGGTGTAGTTTTATCTAGAATTTTCAGAAAAATTGTGGAGTAAGGCAGACCTATTTACCTTATTCCTAACATTAGAGATATCATCTATGGAAACAGCTACTTTTAGTTAGCTTTTTAAACTTTGGAGATCATAGGAAATGTACTGACCATACAACTAAAAAATTGGAATTCTGAACCGTGTCACTCTTACTGGTTTATCATTCTCACTTTTCAGTGCAGTTTTTAAGTAGCTAATATTTGATGTTCAGGGACTTTCACACTTAAAATCAGACTAATTTCTGTATCCTGATCAGACAATATTATGCCTGCATCCTTGCCAAAGTAGACTATTTTATCCCTAGGATATGACAAGTTTGTTCTAGTTGGCTACGGTAGCCACAATTTATATACCAAACACCTAATTTGTGGCACTCAAGTAACTCTACTCACATGTATTCACACACAGGAATTAGATTTGAGACCTGTGTATTTTCCAACTGGGTTTCTATTGCTTGGAAAACAGAACAACAAAAAGCAACAGGCAAAAGTAAAGGGTTTATTTCAGTTTAAAACTCTCAGGTGACACTCCGTCTGTGAGGGAAGTCAGGACAGGAAAACAAGGCAGGAACCTGGAGGCAGGAAATGATGCTGAGACCGTAGAGAAAAGCTGCCTATGCTCAACCTATCACCATGACTTGTTCAACCTGCTTCTTATGCCACCCAAGACCATCTTCCCAGTGGTGACAGCCCACATTAGGGCCTCCCACATCAATCAATAATCAATAAAATGCTCTATAAACTTGACTAAAAGGCAATTTGATGGACACAGTGATCCTCTCTTCCCAGCTATATTTATATTTGTGTCAAGTTGACAAAAACAAGCAAGATAGAGTTCCTTTCCAAACAGTGAATTTTAAAGTCTCCATAGAATTCTACCACTCTTTCAAAATTTCTCAGGCTAGTTGTTTTATTGTATATGCCTGGACTATATTGTAAAACTATTCTCATGCCTACTTTTCATTAGTTCAGAATAAAAAGTTGTTCATCTCTTAACCATAAACTATTCTTCGAAGAAATCCATCATCATATGACTTCCTTTCTATGGTAACGTCACAGAGTGCACATACACAGTAGTGGATGCTGTAGGTCAGTGACACAACATGGCATCTTAACATCACCAAGAGCCGAAATAACCAGAGATACTCCAGATTGGTTACGGCTCTCACGGTGCACGTCATTTCACAACATGTCTTAATAATGTGTATTCTCTAAAAGAACAATCCAAACTATCCTCTGTAAGTATATAAACAAATAGCAGGTTCATTCACTATCACTATAGAGAACTGTGGGGAGTACATAATTGTATATGCAGTACTTTTGTATAGCTGTTGGTGGTGTGGATCAGTTTACATTGTGACACCACAAACATGCACTAGGCTGTACAATAAAGTTATGGTGGATGTGCCATTGCTAGATAATGGCACTATTTCAGTTGTATTGTGATCTTAAAAGACCACCATCATGTGTGCAGTCTAACGTGTACTGAAATATGATTGCGTAGCCCATGAGTTTACCAGAATATTCATTGTGAAAAAAAATGTAGGCAAATATAGCCAAATAACTTTTTTTTTGGAATATTCTTGGTTTACAGTGGTCCATTAAAGCCTGTGTCCCATCATCTTCTAAACACAATTATTACTATCAGAAATTATCCAAGAATATTTGCATACAGGACACTGTATTAAAATATTTTTTATCTAAATTTTCTGGTTTTATTAACTTGTTTCAATACTGTTAGTGTTTGTGTGCTGCCCATTACTCTGGTTGAGGGTAACAGAATCTCATTGTAGCTTGCTGAACTCTGAAATAAAATCTCTGCCAAGTTGATATCAGACAGTTCAGTGCAGGAGGTTTCCCTCTGTGGACCTTCGTTTATGGGAACAACTGAAGCAATTCCTTGAATGTGAAATCTGCTCACTGCCGCTTGATATGAAGACCTTTACCATGTAAAGGAAATCCTATTTTTGCATTTGCTTCCAACTTTGTTTATATTTTTATTTTTAACCATCACACTGCATTATAGAAAACCTTTTTTTTTTCTTATAACGGCTTACTCCCATGATTGCCGTGACCTTGTTTTGCCAGTTTCTCTCTAATTTCTTTCTGCACCTGTTTTCATTCTTGTTTTATTTTAAAGATGTTAAAAATCGAGTTATGTAGGTTTTGTTTACTTTTAAAGATTTTTAAAAAAAGATTTATTATTTTATGTGTGTTTATGTGTGTATGTGTGAGTGAATGGCACATGTGTGTTGACGTTCACAGAGGCTTGAAGAGGGAATTATAAGAGGCTGGAATTATAGATGGTCATGAGCTACCTAACATGGGTGCTGAGAACCAAATGCAGGTTCTTTGAAAGAATAGCAAGATCTGTCAACCACTGAAGCATCTCTCTAGACCTGAGTACACCATCTTTATGTCTCTCAATCATCTCAACAAAATGAGAGAAAGCTTTATACTCACCAAAATCTCTCTTGTGCACAGTCACTATAAATGAAATATGTTTTCATTTTGTTCTAAGATAAAATAAAGACTAGAAACAAAATATGATGGGAAATAGAAAATAAAAGCAATAAGAAAATTAAAAAGATTGCTAATTTCTCCTAGATTCTGATATTTTAAAAAAATATATGTTTTGAGAATGGTATACAATATATTTTGATATCTCCTCACCCATCTCCTTCCCAGATGTTCCCCCTTCTACTGACCTACCCAACATTGTGTCATTTCTCTCTCTTAAAGACAAAACAAACATAAAATACACATTAAAAAAAACCATAAAGTCTGATTTGTGGTTGCCAACTACGCCTGAGTGTGGGACCTGCCTTAAAGTGTGGATGACCCGGAATCACTCCACTGGAAAAAAAAAAAAAAAAGCAAGTCCTCTTCCAGCTGCTACCAATTGCAAATAGCTTCTTGGTGAGTAGTGAGACTGCACCATCTACTTATTTCTGAAACCATAAATTTGTATTATCTTTTTGTTTTTTTCCACATTCTACATATTCCTTTTCATTGTTGGTATTACCAACCAGTTTTTTGTTTTGTTTTGTTGTGTTGTGTTTTGTTTTATTTCTAAAAAGCTTAGTCTTGGTCTAATAAACTACATGAAGCGGGGGACCTTCCCAATGTATTTCATGTAACAAACAGTTTGCAAACCAAATTTCCAACTACAATGCAGGTTTACGCTTAGGGATGTTAGAGATGATTACAAACATTTATAATTAATTTTGATGTTTTTAGTGCGGATCATCGCCATTGCTGTATCTTTTATTTGGAAAAATAGAAGTCCTATAAACCATTCTATTAAAGAAAGGAATTTAAACCTCAAAACCTAATTATTTTTTTGAGCAATATTAAGGAATGGAATTTTGACTCAACAAACATGGCGATAATAAAATCTAATTTTATAGAGCCATTTTTGGCCTTGCATCTTTGTCAAAGAAAATGAAAAACTATTAGGACACTGCAATAAAATCTACATGATTATAGACAAACGTTTTGGCAAAAGCCCACTGTGAATGGTTTGCCTTTTATAAACAACATAATAGTATTCCAATGGCCACCACAACTAATCACATGCTTTCGATCTTTCTAAACAGAAGGCTCTTATGTTAGGGGAAGTTTCGCTGCTCAAACTCATTCGTTCTTGTATGCATACCTAAGACACCTGGCTAAAATGTGTACGAAGAACCCGCGTGAAAGACTGTAGAAGAATGTTTAATAACACTACAAACTACTGTCACTGGCAGTGGTTATTTATGTTTTCGATAAGAGAAGTCTATGATATCATTCTTTGTAAATGTAAAACTGGAGGTAATGATCACTAACATAGAAAATGAAAAATTCTACTAGATGTACATGTAAAAAGGAAGGTGAGTTTTAGAGCCCAAATTCCATCATATACTCTGCATAGGCAAATGTGTCCAGATACTGGTTTGGTATATTATATTAAAAACAAAACAAAAAGTCAAAAAAGTGTGGATTTTTATTGTACAACACAGTATTGGCTTGGTAGGTGATAAAGGAGCAAATCTAGAAAATAAATGTGGACTCCCTAAAGCACTAACCGGCTCACCTCCACTCCACAAGGTTCTAATGCTAGCTACCATATCCAAAATGAGACTTTTTGAAGATCTGGGCCACGAAGCTGTGCAAGTCCACTAGCTACAACCAAAGATTTTAGAAAGCGCAGTGTATCTTTATCTGACTTTATACAGTGGTTAAAGTAGTATTGTTGAAATTAAAGTCCTTCTAAAGTTCTTCAAGATGGCATTGAGTAAAATTAAGTTGTGAATTTTTTTTCTGTCTTTGTTTATTCGATTTTCAGACATAAGTTATTTTTTAAAAAGATATTTAAAGCTAGCATTTTGCCTCCATTTTTAACTCAGTCACTTGTCTTATATAATGCATCTGTGTGATGGGGTTTAATGGGTTTGGCTGATATGTTCATATCATTCATATATAAAAGTTCACATATAAAAGTTCATATATGAAAGTTGCCTATTCTTTCATGAGCCTTTAGAGGCCTTGGATAAAGCCAAGTCTAAGCTGTAGTCTTACTTTCAACTTGTGTTGTTGCTAAAAGATCTTTTCAGAGTTAAAAAGTCAACGTCATGACCTTAAACTCAAATCCTTCTCCTTATTTTGACTCTAATATTCTCGATGCTCAGAGCACCCCCTATCCCTCTGAAAGGTGAAAGGGAATTGTCTGAGAGGAAATTCTTGCCATTAACAACCCCAAACCCTAGACCTTGAGCCTGCAGATATGAAAGAACACTGTTGTCAAATTGACACCAGTCACAAAAGGCTTTGAAAATTAATTCAAAAAGAGTTTGCACATGTTGTCAAATCCCTGAACAATGTTTCCCTGATCCAAGCGAGCCGTTATGAAAAGTCGGAAATCTCCCATAACAAGCAAATGATTATGGGTGGAATGAGCTGAGTTGATTGGAGCCGACATTTGACATCTGGGCGTATTTCCCCCATGCCTTGCATACAGAGATGGTTCATGTTTTCTGAAAATCCAAGTATTATTTCCCGCAAGAACTTTCTCTTCCAGAAGATTTGCTGCTGAAAGTAAGCAGCACAAAGCCATCCCACTTGGCAATGGCGTATGGTGGATGTCACACTGTGACTCCATCACACTGAGTGTGTATAAAAGTAAACTGAAGATTAATGATGTACAAGTACAGTCCTGTTTCTTCATGTGTGGAAAATGACAGTGTGTACCAAAACTCGGGACATTTTGAAGCACCTGTTGACTAAACATCATTTTTTTTTTTTTGCTCCCCAACCACTCACTCCCAGAATAATAGTCACAGAATGACTTTAGTCATCTGTCATATCTTGAGAGTTATTTTTTTTTTTTTGTCAACATAATCATTGAAAGAGATGCTTGCATTGCTCTACTTAACACCGGGGCAAAATAAATAAATAAAGCCTTTCTAAAATAGTTGGCACCTACAGTGCTCAACCTGCTCTTCTATTGTTCCTTGCATAATTAGCGAGAAGAACTGCAGTCAATAAGGCCAAGAAGGGGAAAAATCATGCCCCAGCTTTGAAATTCAGATAAGGTGGTTTTATGGTTTTAATTACATTGTAATAACTACATAGAAGTAAATATACCCTTCCTGTTTTAAGTTAGGTGAACATCTGTCACAAATAACCCCAATGCTCTTTCTTTTGTAAACTAATTACACAATAGCCCCTATAAATTCATGGAGTGTTAGGATGCAGGGCTTAATTATAGAATTCTCTTAACCAAATTTTTGCTCTTACTTCAGTGCAGTTCACAATTCTCCACTTTGGCAAGTCACATAACAGGAACGTGCTGTGTAATGCCTCATGGGAAATTCTGAGTAGAATGAAAGGTAATATCAAAAGCTTTGTGACTGTAGCAGTCTATGCCTGGGAGAACTAGGCCACTTTAAAGGGACACGTATGTAATTACCGTTCATTTACAGATACAAATACACTATCATTAAGTCTCCATAACCAATGCATAATGTGATTTTTCTAGTTCTGTGAGAGAAAAGTAAGAATTAATAAATTAATTTTATTTATTTATTTTTCATGAGCTAACATACAATCTCTGGGTACTGCCTGACACGTATAGATTACATGCTGACAATGTGCTGGGGAGAATGGCCCAGATCACTGGAATCGTTCAACAAATGATATATGTATAAATTATCCTAGGATCCCATTGAAACTCACAGAAGGAGATGAAGAAGAACTTCTGATGCACAAAATCTGTGCTACAACTTCAATCTTGTTTCAAAGATCAAAGAATGAGTATTCATTAACCCTGAGAGATTTCCTTATACAGAGATTCGTTGTCACATTAACTGAAATTAGATCCAAGAAGTCACTAAATATAGAAACTGAAAAATTCATGAAACTTTTTTTCTGAGAGATACAAAGCCTCACTTATCATGTTGACTTGGTGGTTGGTTGGTTGTTGGTTGGTTGTTGGTTGGTTGGTTGGTTGGTTGGTTGGTGGTTAGTTGGTCGGTGATTAGTTGGTCAGTTGGTTGGTTGGTGGTTGGTTGGTTGGTGGTTGGTTGGTTGGTTGGTTGGTGGTTAGTTGGTCGGTGATTAGTTGGTCGGTTGGTTGGTTGGTGGTTGGTGGTTGGTTGGTTGGTGGTTAGTTGGTCGGTGATTAGTTGGTCGGTTGGTTGGTTGGTGGTTGGTGGTTGGTTGGTTGGTTGGTGGTTGGTTGGTTGGTTGGTTGGTTGGTTGTTGGTTGGTTGGTTGATTGGTTGATTTTGTCTTTTTGTTCTCTTCAATTTGATACTTCTATTGTTGTGGCTTAACTACTTGCTACTGGTGATCATTCAAAGACAAGACACTAAAAGATACCAATGGGCTGATCAGAATCATTTTTACAGGTCTTCTCCATGACCTTCAGGTTGATAGATAGATAGATAGATAGATAGACAGACAGACAGACAGACGGATAGATAGATATTGAAATGGAAAAGGAAATACTTTAGAGAAAAGGCCAGAAGGAAGTGGATGGAAGGTTAGGGTGAGGAATATGGTTATAATATACTGTGTACACCTATGAAAGTTTCAAAGAATTTTTTAAAAGCACTTTGTTCTAAAACATACAATAACATAAAAATTTCCAACAGCACCAAGTCAATAGAGACCACAGTAAATGTTCCTGGCCTATATTATAAAAAATCACTCTATTAAAAATTATCTATCATGTACAGAGGATAATCTGAACATTTATGCAAGCACTATTTTCCCCTTTATCTAGATGTGTGGAGTTTAAACGATCAGAGTAAAGCAGATTTCAACACTGAGTGGTTTGCAATTATATTTAATTTTTTAAAAAAATGACTTCATAGTAAAAGTTAACTACCAAGTATCTTTCTAAGCTGCAATTTCACAGAATATAAGAACTAAAATTAACTTTAGTAATTATGTAGTTTTATCAAAAAGAAATACACTGATAGTAGCAGAACTTACCCATAAGCAACTTAAGATGAAAAGTATTCTAATCAATCATCTAAAGATAAATTTCGGGACCTGCAGGACTAGTGTATAGATAAAAGCAGTTGCTGTGTGAGAGGAGGTTGGTTGTCTTCTGGCCACACATGTGCTGCCACAACATACATTAATAAATATGTAAGTTTTTAAAATTCCTGATGTATCGCTAACACAACAATCTCATAACTTGACAGTAATCCATAAAGTTTTCAATATTTAATGTGACAGAAGAAGGCAGGCCCACTTTAAGTAAGAGTAGGTAGTGTAATGAACGATACTCATTAATTGAAAAAAAAAAAGAAATCTTTGACTTCTCACTTTCTCTCAACGCAAAGATCACAATGATTCACCAGGTTTAACCCCCAAATTTCTCTACCCATGACTCTCCATCTCCATCATTCCAAATACTCCAACCTCATTCTAATAAAATGAGCATGTTATTGATTTTGAATATATAGTCTTACCCTTCTAGAGTGATTTTTTTTTAAAAATCCTCATTTGATGGTCATCTACTCCTTGCAGGTTTCTCCCTTGCTTTGTTTCAAATGGTACGATGGCTTCCTGCTGTTTTTACAATAAGGATAAATATTCTTACCATGAGGACAATGACTTCAAACGCTTCTTCATCTTGTCTTTTCATTCTGTACTGCGGCAACACTAATGTGTTTTAGGTTCTATTTGTGTGTGTCACAGACTCTCACAGTAAAGACTATGACTGTTGTTGCCCCTGATAGAAGTCCACTTATATTCCCATTTATCTGATAATTGCTGCTAGGTTATAATTTATCAGGTCATTTGTTAATTTCTAATTTGTCACATTCTTCTAAGGTCAGAACCTTCCATTATATGCACTCAGATCAGTTGATTGCATAGCTTTCCTAGAAGGTGTGATTGTATTTAACTGGATACTTCTGTGTTTAGCATCTTTTACTGTTAAGTTCTGTTGAGACCCACACTAGCCCCACGTTCGGGCGGCCAAAAAATGTTGAGAACCGCACCAGTCCCTCGTTCGGGCGGCCAAAAATGTTGCGGCCTGAGCAAAATGTTGAGGCCCGGGCTGCCCCGCGTTTGGCAGCCACTGTATTCTGGCCCAAGCTGCCGCTCCGATCCGCGGGTCGGGGTTCAGCCAGAGAGAGGGTGAGGGCAGACTCGAAGAATGGAGACCAGACTGAGTGTGTTTCAATCCCGTTTATTCTTCAGTCTCTCTTCCTCTAAGTGTCTCCTAAAAGTGTCTTCTACCTAATGTCAGGTAATCTGTTTTCCTCCAAGTTGTACATGTTTCTCTGTCTTCTCTCTGCTATGTCTGATCCTCTGCCCTCTGCCTCTGTCTTTTATATGTCTCACTTCTAAACTGTGCCTTCTGGTCACACCTATAATCATGCCCTTAGGTCTTGTCTGTAAATCTGATCTCTAGGTCACTTCTAAGTCACGCTCTTAAGTTACACACCTTTAATCTCACACACCTTTAATCTCACACACCCAAGGTATCTAAACCAAGATTATCGGAGTGTGCTCAGCTGTTGTAGGTTATTGTAATCCAAGTCTCATGTCAGGGTATATGGCTCAAGATGGCTGCAAAGCTGATAGCTGCTTTCTGCTAAAAGTCGGCCCCCAACAAAGTTCTGTTAAAGAGAGCATCAGGTGGTGCTTTGAATGAGATGTCTCCCATAAGTCTTGGGCATTTGATACTTAGTTCCCAGTCAGTTGCTGCTTGAGGAGAATTAGAAGGTGTGTCCTTTACCAATGGAAGTATGTCACTGGGGTGTCACTAGGGGTGGGTTTTTGAGGTTTTAAAACCTTTTAGAGCTTGCCTAGCTTTCTCTGCCCCCTACTTGAGGGTAAAGATGGAAGCTCTCAGCTGTTCTCATGTCTTTGTTCCACCATCAGTGATTGACCCTCTGAAACTAGTTAAGTTTCTGAAACCAATTAAGTGATTTCTGTTATAAGTTGCCTCCATTATGGTGTTTTTTTTTTTTTTCCACATCAATAACAAAAATGCCCAAGACAGGCCATATTTAGTGGTTCCTCAGTTGTATATTAACATACTACATGCGAAGTAGTCACTGGTTATGGAAGAAATGCAAATGAATGAAAGTTCTTCATCTTGACACAAATCTGTTGATATTTTATCTACCCCAACTTTCTAGAAGACAATACCCTAGGCTAATAGTCAATAAGAAATCAGTATATGATAATTATGTTTGTCAAAACTGAACTGTAACTACTAAGATATGAAAGCTGTTGCCTATATTTTTAGCTTTTGGCATGGTGTCTCACTATGCTTCCCAGGCTGCTATGTGACAGCGTAAACGATCTCCAGCCTTCCAAATAGCTGAGACTGCAGGTGGACACCACCACACTCTGCTGCAACCATTTGATAGGCAGAAACATTTTTAAAAAGATCTCTACGATCACTTTAAGCAGGTTTCATTTCATGAACAGCTTTTCGGTTTAGTTAAATGGAAAGAGAGAAGATGTTAAATTATTTAGTTCTTCTTGAATATAAAAAAACTGTGTCATGTTTCATATATGTTCACACAGTAACTTTCCATGTAGGTAGATATTGCTGATGGTAAAACTGGGGTTCAAGTAATACGGGCAGTTCTAAGTCACACAGTCAGTAACCAAGTCATTTAAATTTATAATTATTGTTATGTAATTCTCACTCTAATAAGGAGTAACTCAGGCCTCCCCACAAGGCACAAACAGCTCAAAAAAAAAAAAAATCACATTTCTATTACCATTATGTATCATAGCATTATTTTCCCCTTGAGTTGTCTTCTCTAGGAAAACGTATGAAGCAATTAGAACAAATTTGGAGTTATATGACTTGCTTAGCAAACAAATACAGAGACGTAAATATGGCCACAACTTTTCATTTGTGAACAGTGACCTCCCCGTGATCTTTGCTCCTATTCATTAACATATGGTTTAAGTTTTCCCTTCTCAGTGAGTTGCAGCCAAAGTACATTCAAATACATTTTAAATGAAATTCTGTGCCTATGCATTGATGGGAACAAAGTAATTTTCTTTTGAGATCCAACAGAAGCAAACTGACCAAAATTTTCCCTTTTCATTAAGCATGGTATTTTAAATGTATATGTACTTAAGGCTCAGGCATATTTTAGGAAAAGGAATATTTTCTTACTACTTCTCATAACTTTCTGGTTTGGGTGAAAGTAAAAGTGAATTTTATAATATATTAAATAACAAAATTTGTGTTGGAAATTAGAATTTTCATGACAGTTATTATAAATACATTTAATAATTCATATAATAAAATCACGAATCTTGTACTAAATTGGACTTTATTAAAATAATTTAGTAAAAATATTTAGTAAAATAATAACTTAAAGTTTCATGAGACACATGACTGAATCTTATACATCTTAGGAAGTATGTTAAAAAACAGTTTGTTTAGATTACTCAAACTATTAAATTTTTAATACCAATGCATATCTACTATTACAAAAAAAAGTACTATTAACTAGTTGCAGGACACCCTCACCTTTTTGTTTAAACCAGCCTGGCCTAAAACTCACAAAATATCCGCAGATGATCGTGGCCTTCTCTGATTCTCCTGCCTTGACCCCTCAGGTGCTGGTGCGACTCTTACAGTCATTTGCTAACATTCATGATACACTGCCAACAGAAAAGGTTAAGTTCTTATTTAGTTGCTGAATCTTCCCTCCAGTATCCAAAAAAGAAAGAAAGAAGGAAAAAAAGAAAGAAAGAAAGAAAGAAAGAAAGAAAGAAAGAAAAGAAAAGAAAAGAAAAAAACAAATTATATATCTGAACTAATGAAAGAAGTAAAGCATAAGTGTTAGCTCCCCATGACCAAAATAAAATATCTGAGATAACTTAAACAGAGAAAAACCCTACTTGGGTTTATGGTTTTGGATGTTCAAGTACATAGTTCGTTGACTCAGTTGTGTGGGGGCTGGGATAGGACAATACATCATGGCAGAAGGGTATAACAGAAAGCCAACCTACGTCATAGTCACGAATGAAATTATTATTTTTTTTTTAAAAAAGGAAACAACTAAGATCTCTCCAAGGCATGCTCCCCAACCTCCACACCCCCATCCCTAGGGCTTAAAATCCCTACCTCCTAAGGCTCCATCACATCCCAATGATATCACAGGCTGTGACCTGGTTTTCAACACACTGACTTTTGGGGACATTCCCATCTGAAGAGTAACAGAGAGCTACTCTTGTCAGGAAGGCACACTTCACTAACAGTAGTCTGAGTTACCCACCGTCTAGATCTGAGTTTTCATGCAAATCGTCCGTAGAATATTCAGTACAAAGGAAACATTCGGTGTAGAAAATCCAACAAATTTCCTGTGAGAGCAGGGAAAACCTACACACTCAAATCGTGGCACTCCGTCCTTCCCTCGCCTCAGTCAGATGCAAGCTTCAGTCAAGACACGTGTTGCCAAGACTGTGAGGTTCCTTCTGTCTTCCCCTCCTGATGAAAGGCAAGGGTAGACCTCAGTATGAACACACTACCACAATTTCCCAACTATCTGTTCCTGACTAAACAATGTCAGTGATGCTTTAACCCTCTGTTGAAGGCTATGCTGTTCATCACTGTGTCCCTGGGTATGTCTACAGACTCTGATAATGCTAGCTCTCTTTTCTTCTGACACTTCTTTCTCCATCCTGGTCTTTTGGTATCATTTGTGTATGTTTCCAGTTAATTGATTTCCTCCTCCTCTCTTTTTTGATAATCTGTTAAGGAATATGTTGTAACAAATTGAAACCCTGGGCAGCAGAAGCTGTAATCCAAGCAAATGAGAAAATGAGGGTGTAGAATACTTTCTCCCACTCGGGCCCGCTGATATATTAGAAGTGCTGCCTTAGCCATAACAGAGAACCCAGGTCAGCCTCGCAGGGTTCCACATCAGGTAAGCCAAGAAGACGAAAGTTATAACCTCCTCTGGACCCTGCTTATACATACAGGTGTTACACTGAACAAAAAGTGGTTCACTTCCTTCATCCTTACAACCAAAACAAACTGACTCAGAACTTTCCAAAGAAACACAAAATACAGAAGGCTGAAGCATTTCCTCAGGAGCGGGCATTAGTTAGAACATGACTGACCACTCGGATTGGGACTGCTCTATTAAAAAATAAACAAAATAAAGAATAAAATAAAAATGGATATTTTGGCGGTAATACACTATGTTTAGTCCACAGGAAGCATAAAAATAAACAATAGATGAACGGGATTACTAGGAAGATCCATGAAAAGACAACTACTATCTTTCCTAAGATCAGAAAGGGGAAATCAATTAAGTGTCCCTTAAAATTAAATCTGTGAAGGACTTCCTATTTAATAATAAACGCGGACTCTGTTACAACATATTCCTTAACAGATTATCAAAAAAGAGAGGAGGAGGAAATCAATTAACTGGAAACATACACAAATGATACCAAAAGACCAGGATGGAGAAAGAAGTGTCAGAAGAAAAGAGAGCTAGCATTATCAGAGTCTGTAGACATACCCAGGGACACAGTGATGAACAGCATAGCCTTCAACAGAGGGTTAAAGCATCACTGACATTGTTTAGCAGAGCAGCTATATAAATAAGTAAAGAATAATGACAGGGAGCCTGGGATGAGAGATCAGCGTACAAAGCTAATTCATTTTATTGCCTGTTGTAGTTCTAATTCTCAACAAATATTATGAGACACCCATTTATGTACAGGGAGAAAAAGCACAAGTAATTAGCTATAAAAGTAGTGAGTTTGTTCATTCATCAAAGGATTCAAGTAAGAAAATAAAATATATTAAGTAACACTAGATAGATAGTTCAGCAAGTAATAGCATTTGCTGTCAAGCCTGAGTTTAATCCCCTGGAAACATGTGGCAGAAAGAGAGAAATAAATCCCACAAGGTGTGCTCTGTCATATATGTGCCATGGGATGTATTTATCCATACACACTCATACAAACAAATACATAATAAGATAATGAAAATGCATTAAATAAACAAAAGAAGATGCCATAAAACTACAGAATACCAATAAACAGAAAATTTAAAAATAACTGAAAGGCAGTCGTTGAAGCAAAATTCCAAATAACAGCAGCGAAAAATTCATTTAAAGACAACAATGACAGAATAAAAGTTGAAGAACAAAGTATCTATGACATTGAAAATTGGCTTGTAAAGATTATTCAGCTTAAAGAATAGGGGGAAATGATAGAAAAATGAACAGGCCTACAGCAATGTGGAATAACAGTACCTGAGCCAACACATGTGTAAGACTGTCAACAGTAGAGAAAGGATGAAATAGATAGTCCACAGTGACGTCCTCATGAGGTGCATCATAATAAAGACCTCACATCCCAGACAGGAGTAGATACTGAAAGCAGTAATAAAAATATAGCTTGTATTTACAAAGGCTCTCCAGTAAAACTGAACACTGACTCCTCAACAGAAAGAACTGAGGCCAGAAGGCAGAGAAATCACATTCACAATTAGCGCTGGGAAAAACAGATTGGAGAGTTGCATAGTTGCTAGATTATATATGATATTATATATGAAAGGAAACAGAACTGCCAACAAAGAATATCAAATAATCTATCTTTCAAAAATAAAGGCAAAAAAAATCATTCTTGGGGCCTACTAGGGCATACTGAGATCTCAGCTCTTGGGAAGCAGGGGCCAGCCTGTGCTACCTAGAGAATTTCAGCTGCACTGCACACAAAGAAATCCTGACTAGCAAAGAATAAAAGTTATCTAATATCAAACAACATATATATAAAAAGAAATACACACAAGTAACACTATACAGATTGAGTGGGTTATATTTATATGTTTAGAAACACACACACATAATGTTGTTACACACATATGTATTCATATCCATATATATGTACATACACATATTTACGTGTATGTATGTCTGTGTGTGTGTAACAACAATCAAAGAAAAAGAAGCCATAAATTTGGAAGAGAGTGAGGGCTGTACCTGGGAGGATTTAGGAGGAAAGGAGAGGAGGTGATGTAATTATATTATCATCTCAAAAAATAAACAGATAAAAGTAAAGGCATTCCAAAACAAAAACAGAAAATTTGCTACTAGCAGAGGTAACATACAGTAATTACTGAGATTTCACACTGTGGCAAAATAGATTCACTAACAGAGTTTAGCCAAGCATCTGCAGAGGGAAAAAAACAATAAGTAGCATTGGGAGAAACAAGATGGAGAGTCGCATAGCTGCTCTATTATATATGTCCAGCTTTTAAAAGAACATTATGAGACATTCAAGAAAACAGCATTATGTGACCAGATGGTGAAAAAAAAAAAAAAGGCCATTTAGGGCATGTAATTTTTAGTAAAAGTATTGATGCCTCTGTCATTTTATTCTCTTAAGTAGTTTTAAAGGAAATTAAGTAGTTTAAATGAAATTTTTGAGAAGTTGCACAATCAAACCATTGGGTGTAAAACACACAAAAGGTTACATAAATGAAAACAAAGGGGGACATACGAGCATGTCATGAGAAAACGATATTAAATGGTAACATTCCAATCAAAACGCATAAATTGTAAGCGTGGAAAAACACAAGTGATCGGAACAATAAAAACTGAGCCATCAAAAAAAAAAAAAACAAAACAAAACAAAACAAAAAAAAAAACCAAACAAACCAAGTTTGGAAAGCAGCACCATTTATAATAGCATCAAAAGCATTTAGCCAATGAATTTAACAAAAGACATATATAAAATCTGAAATTTTATACTTCAAACCCTCCGAGCTACACAATGTTGTTGCGGGAAAATACGTGTCTGGGTAATAAAAATTAACAGCAGAGTAATAGAACACACATTTTCTAAGTGTATGTTTTAGGCTTCTTCAATTAAATTCAATCTTTAAGTAATTAAAGAAATTCAAGTAGGCCTACTGCAGGACAGTTCTCTCACTGACCTTACAGCAATTGCCTTGCTGCTAGCTCTAAAGAACAGTAGGATGTACCAGAGATACAGCGTGCTGAGCAGCAGGGTGGAGTGGGTTGGACTGGGACTCCCTGAGACAACTTGGACCACTACCTGTGCTTTCTAGGATGTAGCATCTTCTGGTAGTCAGCAGCGACCTCTAAGATTGCACAATCTCTTGTTCTGCATTCCCTAAAATAAGAATATCTTCAAAGCTTTTGCAGTGTGTTATATTAACCATGAGATATGTAATCCAGGACAGGCCTGCCTTTCAGAATCCTCATTACACACTAGAAATTCTATCTATGCTGAGCAGATCCGTTGATGCAGGACAGGCAGCTCATAATGAATTCTAACTCTTTGTGTCCCATGTCACCTAGCTATAAATAATAAACTCATCATACCAGTTTAGTTTTTTAAGTTCTAACTCATCAGACACAGGCCTCAGTAACACGAAAACTTAAATACAGAAGGTGGGATGCTTTAGAACCTTCTCCCTAGTAGGCAGCACCAGCCCGCCCTCTGTTATCCTGTGCACAATGGGAGCCTGCCTTTGGGATTGCTTAGGAAGAGATATGTTTTGTGCCTACACAAACAGAAATACGTACAATGTCAGAAGACTTCCAATGTTTAACATTACAATTCTAAATTTGGTCTGCAGAATCACGGCAGTCTCAGATGACTTCCTCAAAGAAACTGTAATGCTGACTCTGAAATTAATAACCTAATTCAAATAATTGGAAATAGCTAAAAGCAAACAAGTAAACCTAAATCATAAGCAAAAAACAAAAATGGTAATAAAGCTTGAGGATTTATGCATCACTCCAAAAATTACTTATTAGCTACAATGAATAAAACAGGAAGATGCTACCATGAGGATGGACATTTTGTACAATGGCATAGATCTGAGATTCTAGTATATGTATATGTATCTCACAGGGCTTGACAATGCAGCTCCGTCATAAATCTAGCAGGTACAAGGCCCTGGACTTAATTTCCCATCAAGCATTGAAAGAAAGAAAAAAAGCTGCAGGCACTTGTTTTTGACTTCTAATAAAATTATTCATTGGTAGAAGAGTCTTTTCATCAAATAATACTTGTGATGCTGAATATCCACACACAGAAGTATAAAATTGTATTCCTACTTCAAACTGTTTGTAAAAAAAAAACAGTAATGTAAAATACAGTATGTGTTTAGTGACACCTGATGGTACATACCTACAATGTGAACTCTCAGAGGGCAGAAGCTAGAGAATTACAAGTTTGGGGGCCATCATATGCTACAAGTAAGATCTTGACTCAAAAAAGCAAACTAAAGAAACGAGAGCAGTGCCTATAGCTGTGAAAACCTGAGCTGGAGAAATATCTCAGTGGTGAGAAGACCTGAGTTCCCTTCCCAGCACCTACATCTGGTGGCTCAAAACCACCAGTAAACTCCAGCTCTTATGTAACGCCCCCTTCTGGCCTGTGCAGACACCTGCACTCATGTGCACACATGCACATGCTTGTGCACACACACACAATTAAAATTGAATCTCTATAAATGTTCATATATTATGTATGAGTTGGCATTAGAAAATACTGGAATAAAATATTTGTGAAAATATGAGAGGCACTAACTTTCAGAAATGACTGTAAAAGCACCCACCCCCCCACACTCTCACAAGCATACACACACAAACACACCCATTCATATGAACACACAAGTGTGTGTGTGTGTGTGTGTGTGTGTGTGTGTGTGTGTGTGTGTGTTTTAAAGCCAGGAAAATTAGACTCAATAAGAATTTTACATCTTAAACTGTTGGACACTGATGAGTATTTAGCCTGACGTCCTTGTCCACCATTGCTCTCCCCCCTTCATAGGTGTTACACCCTAGTATTCTCTTTCCATTTCTGACTATCACAGTATGCCTCCTACAATTCCTAAATATTACAATCAAATCCAAGACTAATCCAAAATAAAGAATCACTAAAGATATGACAGACACATTAAATTCTTAATCTTTCTAGTATAGAATCTAAGTGACAGCTTTTAAAAGGTTATATTTACACATTCAGCCTAATGACTAGAAATCTGTGCCAACCTCTAAAAATCTATTGAGTGCAGAGTAATAAATTGGCTCACCAGTCTAAACTCTGCAGAAAGCAGAGAGATACAGGAGAATGAGACTGACTGTGTGCTATCTATAACAAGCTCAGTCGAGAAGATGTTAGTCTTCATCTTAGTTACAAAGCAGACATGGTATAATTGCTCTCACAGATTAAAATGACTTCAGATACATGGTATTTGCCACTTGGTACAATGAATTCATTCTTTCTATCGAAATAAAAAATAGTTGAGATATTTTGCATGCACATATAATAAGAACTTTATATATACTTTGATCTCTCTTTTCCTTTGTTGTAATTTTATCTAGAGATCTATACCTCACCAAAAATATCAAATAATACCTAATTGAGCTATTATGTTGACAGCATCTTGTAAATAAATCAATGCAAGTAAATGGCCATAAACATAAAAGGCCTTGATGACATGTTTCACATTACAGAAACAAATTTTATGAAGATTTTGGTGCCATCTATTTCAGTGAAATTATTTAGGTGTTCACAGGTCAGTGATACTTTGTAAAAAAAATTGACAATATGGATTCTTTTCACATTCTTGCCATGAAGAAAGCAGCACAAAGCCTGAACTTCCTCTGAAAGTGCTATAGGTAAAACAGTCAAAATTTTAAAATACTAATCTAGTTCACACGTGGACATTCTAAGTGGCTACTAGCTTTGCATAGAGCCTGTAACAAGTAAGTGGTCTGTAAAGGGTTGAAGGGACTTCCCTTAGAGGTTGCTATCCTGCATATCCTATAATGTTGGAAGCACCAGTAGCAGAGAATAGATGTGGTGTGGATTTTATGGCAAGCCCCTGTGAGAGAATCAAAAACCAAGCTCCTGGAGTTTTGGAGTAAGGCCATGACATCTGGAGAGGAGAGTTACACACTCTTAGGAAAACAGCCTCTGGCATGCTACTGGGCTCTGGTAATGATGGAATTCCAGAGCATATGTACATCAAGTGACCACACATCTGGGACTCTCCTATTGGACCTATCAAGTCATAAAGTCAGGCAGGCCTATAATAACCTAAATAAATATGAAAATACCTATATACAGGACTCAGCAGCAACAGACAGTGAGGGCAGAAGTAACCTGCAGGATCAGCGAGTGCAGACTTCCACATCTTCCTTAAGAGCAGCACAGTGCTACTGTCTCAGGGGATAGCAATGGGTAACTAGGGAATCTTTTGCATACCTGTAACCCTAGCACTCAAGAGGTCAAGTCAAGATGATTCCCATAGATTTAGAGCCAGCAGGGGCTACATAGAAAATTCTAAGCTAGCCATTGCACATGCTCAATAACTATGGTTCTCATTTAGAATGGATGATCTAATTCTTGATACCTCTGAAGTGCATCTTCTAGCTACAGATACCAATGAATGCCCTTGGTAGGCCAGTATTCCTTGAGGAGTTCTATAAGTCATTTCATAACTGAACAGACTCATTTGTCCTCTTCTGTCTCAAAAGGATCAGCAGTACATTCTTTTGGAAATACTGACATAGAGCCAGTATTCATTTCCTTTTCCTGCCCATAGTATACTATTCAATATTGCCCTCATCTTTCGTAAGTTTACTATCAATGAAAAGGCACTGGAGAACTGATGCCTCAGTGGTAGAACACTTGCCTAGAATGTGTTTGGCCATAAGTTTGATCCTTAATCCTGAAAAGAAAGAGGAAGAAAGAAGAAAGATATGGAAGAGAAAAATGGAGTCTCAGAAAAATGCTTTCCAAAGAATAGAGTTAGCTCAAGGCTGACATGGCAGCAAACTCAGAGAGGCATCACTTAGAACCTTTAACAAGAAGTGACTTGCATCACAGCTATGATAAGTGTGATTCAATTAGCATCCCCCAGTGAGGACCACAAGAAGCAAATCTCACAGACATCCCTGGTCAGTTACTGAGCAAGATCACGGTAGCTGAGGACACACGCTCAGGATAACCCTTACCTGTGAGTAAACCATAGTCCACATGTCCCACTATTTCCACCCCAATGAAAGACTGCTGTGGTCAGCCATATTTTTCTAACTCTCCTCACTGTGATTTCATATCGACACTGCAGCCTGACAGTTCTGCCTATTAGATTCATTTCTTTTGTTTCCCCTCCCTATTCCCTAATAATATTGTACATCCACACTAGTCAGCTTTAGGTCACTGTAACAAATACTTAAATAGTCAACTTATAAAGAACAAAGGTTTGTTTTGTTTCAGTTTGAGGCTTCAGTTCATGACTGATTTCCTATGTTGTTCTGAGTGTGCAGGAGCACAGTACTTTATGATGGAAGCACTTAGTGAAGAAAGCACCTTCATTGTACAGAATGTAATCCAAAGAGAGACTTAAAATGAAAGGCCTCGGTACCCACTATTTCTCTCTAGTGGTAAAATTAGCAGTTTTGCTCTAAGAAAAATACTATTTGGTATTGGCTTTCATCAGTTTTAAAAGAATTTCTATTCAGGTAAAGTGAATTGGCTTAAACTGTATTTTCATGGTCAGAATAGGAGAACCTCCCTCTTAAAATGGTGCTTTGAGTTTAATCCCTAAATATCCCCATAGCCATCCATTAGTTTACTAACATTTCTACAACCAATAGTTTTATACTTCCAGGTATAACCCTTCTAAATTGTTGTGAGACGTATCTCAAGAGATGCACCAGATGGTAGGTACTCACAAGATGGTAGAACCGAAAAAGAATAGAAAGCGGAAACTTTGCCAGGTTCATGAAATGAATTAAACTATGCTTGCTTACTAATAACTGTTAGTTTAAGAGATGTGTAAATATTGTATTTTTGTCTGAAACTGCCTTTCATTTTATGTAGGGGAGAACAGTGGGGAACTGGCTAGCCTTCATCTAATTTAAAACGCTATATAATTGTTTTCTTCCTATAAAGTTAAAAACTTGTGAGAGGCTCGGCAATGTGTTCTATGTCTTTTAACAACTATTACATTCACATAAATCTGGTGTCACTGGAAAGTGAAGAAATCCTTGACATATTAGATTTCCACGATACAACAAAGAGACTGCATAAAAGACCCCTAAATTGCATTGAAACCCCTAAACTTGATTGAGGTTTTAATCGTCACATTTGGAGAATATTAAATGACTTAAATAAAAACCTGTGGAAATCCAAATAACCATATGATTTATGCAAAGAACTAATTTTAGAGATATTTGCCAGAATTAAATGCATATTTTTAATAATTATGTTAGTCTACTGTTTTAGTGTTGTTGACCTTAAAAGTGAGTACATAGTATATAGTCCTACATGGTATGTGTTTGCATCAAACCCCAACCCTTCAGAGATCCAAGCCAGAGGGGGTGGATGACACCAAGAACATGTACTGGGTTGGTCTGATGCTGCTTGTAATTCAAATGTTACATTCTGCATGGCAAGATCTGCTTGCTCCAAGACAAGCAGATCCTCTGTATACCAGCTTTTGTTGTTGTCTGTCATTAGTTAATAAAGATGACTACAGTCTGTAGGGAAGATAGGCAGAAGAGATAGATGGGGCTTCAGTTCCCAGACTTGAGGTCTGAGGCAGGGACCAGGAAGGAGATAAGGGAGGAAGAGAGAGAGGAGGAAGAAAGAAGGAAGCTACAATTGGAGTAGGTGATTCGTGAGTGCACAGCCATCAGGGCCGGAGCAGCCCCAACAGAACACTGGCAAGTGATGTCATAGGGATAATGACAAAGGAGTAGACAAAATAGCATAGAGGCTTGATCACTGCCCAGATAATGCTTTAAGGCTTATTATAAATATAAAAGTTTTACATTTTTAATTTGGGAACATTATGATCTAAGTAGGGTTGAAACATCCAAATAATTATTTACCACAACAAAGAAACAGTGTCTTTCAAACACAACAGGAATGACATGCTTACATACGAACTCACAGACCATAGCAGCATCCACAGGGCCTGCACAGGTTCAAGCTAGACAGGGTTCCAACACTGATATTGGAATGAACACAAGTTCTCATCTCTAACCAAGAAGCTATACATAATTGACAACCACTTGCAAAGGTAACTTGAGTTTTCTCCAGTGGAGCCTCACTGGGTATGTAAACCACACAGGCGTAGGCTCTGTTCTCATCAGGAGATGGCCAACTAACAATGAGCACAGTAGTGATTTGTAGACTTTTAGTCTCATGGTGCTTCGTTTGGGCAGTCTTTTATCTTTTGTTTGTATATTACAGTTTCCTATTTTGTGTTTTTATAGGTTTCGGTTTTTGTGTCTATCTGTCTGTCTGTGTATGTTTTCTTGTGCTTTTAAATTTATTTTTATTCTGGTTTGTTTGATTTTTACACTTTTGTGTTTGTTTTCTAAAGAGAGAGAGAGAAGACATAAATTTGATGGGTGAGGGATGGGGAGCATCTGGGGAAAAAAAAGGAAGAGGAATCCATGATCGGAATATATTGGGTGAGTTTTTAATTTTTAAAAAAGGAGAAGAAAAGGCAGGATAGTTGATTCTAATATGAAAATTCAAGTACACTTTAAAACTATGTCTAGAATAATTTTGATACCTAAATGATAGTCTTGACACTGCTTTTTAAAAAATAACCAAACATAATTTCTAATAACTTAGATGGAAATGTCATAAGCACATCTGTAAACTATCATAGGTTTATGACAAAATAAATTCCTGTAATCTTTTCTGTGTGTGTGTGTGTGTGTGTGCCTCAAAACAGGGGCACAGTTATCCTGAGGATTATAAATGCTCGAAACTAGAGGATTTACTCAAAATTTTCTGACAGATCCTAAATTATAGTAGTCTATAAAGACAACACTGTAATGCTAAGACCATCTGCAAAGCAGCTATGCCCCAGTTAGAATTTCTGATGCTGTGAACAATGAAAATATTAACAAGTGTATGAAAAAGCATTAAGTGTAAGTAACACATAATGAGCCAAAATTCATGTACTCAAAAAACAGATTTTATAGTTTTACTACAATACTAAAAATAGGCAGTTTATAAACATGACCATGAAATACCAAATATTTGATTTATTTAAATTAATATCACACATTACACACTAGTTTGTATGTTAATAAAATATGAATAATTATATTTTTAAAAATATATTTATGTATTTAAATCCCAAATGCTGTTCCACCTCCCTGTGCCCCCTTCCAGGGTTTCTTCCCTCACCCCCTTCCTTTTGTCTCTTAGAGGATCCCCCCCCAATACCCCCCAGGCTGATGCATCAAGTCTCTACTGGATTAGGCACATCCTCTTCCACAAATCAGCCCTCTTCTGCATGTGAAAGGGGCCTTGGACCAAGCTGCAAATGCTTTTTGATTGGTGTCTTAGTCTCTAGGAGCTCCCAGGGGTACAGATTACTTGGCACTGTTAGTCTTCTTGTGGGGTCACACTGTCTTCAGGGCCTTCAATCTTTCCCCTAACTCTTCCATAGGGAACCCTGACTTTCCAATGTTTGGCTGTGGGTATCCTCATCTGTCTCATTCAACTGCTGGGTAGGGCCTCTCAGAGGAAGCTATGCTAGGTTTCTATCTGCAAGCACAACATATAATCACTAATAGTGTCAGGGATTAGTGCCTGCCCATGGGATGGATCTCAAGTTAGGTGTGTCACTGCTTAAACATTTCTTCAGTCTCTGCTTCTTTTCCCCCCACAATTCTTTTAGACAGGGCCAATTTTGGATGGAAAGTTTTCTAGGTAGGTTGGTGTCCCTATTCCTCCACTAGGAGTACTGTATAGCTACTTGAGATGGTCTCTTCAGTTTCCATACTGTTCCCTACTGTTAGGCATTTTAGCTAAAATCACCAGCATTGACTCCTGGGAACCTCCCCAAATCCAAGCTCTCTGGGAATTTGTAGAGATTTCCCCCATCCTCCACCAATAGAACTGCATATTTCCGTTCATTCTTCTGGCCCTCGTGGCCTCTCTCCTGTCTGCCTTCATTGAAGTGGATATTTCTGGTAGTATCATGTGATGCAGACTCACATTGGTGTTTTGCAGAGGCAAAACCCATGAGAGAACACATGATGATTTGAGAGACTATAAGTAGGACTCAACGAACAGAGACAAGGCTATAGCATAGCTAGCCTTGCAATATGTCTGGTCCCGCTGATCTTCACTTCATTGAGAGAGGCACGACAGTATCCATTGAGAGAGGCACGCCTGGTATCCTGGCTCTTTCTCGTTGCTCCTGCTGGCTCCTGCTGATTTGGTGAAGACCTGACAGTTTCTGCTGTATTCTGCCACTGCTTCTGATTTGTGTTTGGTATCCTAACACTAATTAACTGGACTGCTGGTATCCTGACAAATGGAAATTGGAATAACCCCAAAGAACTTCTTCTAAAGGTCAATATTTACCATCTTTCCCCCCCTACCTTTGGATGGTGGACTAGAAGAGGGGTCAAAGAGTTTGAGAACCCTTATTAAAAGCAGGTTTCTTTCATAAGCTGCTTTTTGTCAAGGTCTTTTATTACAACAAAATGAAATTATAATAGGGACTTAATGTTAAATTAAGACTAGTATTATAGATATGAAACTATTTGAAATGGTTCATGGATATCTACATGAAAATTTAAGCTTTTGCAGGCTAGAGAAAGACAATGTAATAGTCTGTTAATACTGTATATAAAAGCAACACAGTTAGATTATTATTGAGAGACTCCAGCCTGGACTCTGCAGTGTACAAAATAGGCCACCTGGGGTGAGCTCCTTAACTTGACTATACCTTTGTTTTTCCCTTGGACATAAAAATGGTTCTTATAGCATAAAGTTTCAAAAAAATAATGTTAATAGGTATCTAGGGATGCATTAGAAATAAAACTAAAATGCCAACTATTATGCTATTATCCTTGTCACCATTAAATAACTACAACATGTGCAGAGAGCAACATAGAAAACTAGAAGATATAGGTCTAGCTCAAAAAATAAAGAATTTTAAAGAGCATATGGGAGTACAGAAAATGTTGCCAAGCAATCAAATCTATCAGTCATTGCTGAATGAACCCTCTGAGACTATCTCTTTTTTGGGTGGGAGAGGGGACAGGGAGGGAAAAAAGGGGAACATGATCAGGTATTGGGGGGAAATGGGAGTGAAATACTGAGGGATAGCAGAAAGAATTGAAATAGGCAACCTTAGGAGATAGAAGATGGGGGCACCCTCTAGAATGTACCAGAGACCTGAGAGGTGAGAGATGCTCAGGACTCAAAGGGAGGGACCTTAGATGAAATGCCCAACAGTGGGGAATTAGGCAAAAACTAGAAGATGCTGAGGAGGAGGGTGACCCCATAGGAAGACCAGTAGTCCCAACTAACAGGGAACCCTGAGATCTCTCAGACACTGGACCACCAACCATGCAGCATACATCAGTTGATATGAGGCCCCAAGCACATATACAGGAGAGGACTGCCTGGCCTGGCCTCAGTGAGAGAAGACATACCTAACCCTAGAGAGACTTGAGGCCCCAGGGAGTGGGGAGGTCCACAGATGGGGTGGGGACATCCTCTTGGAGACAGTGGTGAGGGGTTTGGGGAGGAAGAATGGGATGAGGAACAGTCAGAGGGAGGAACTGGAGGGAGATAATCACTGGAGTGTAAAAAAGTTTAAATAATAATAGAAAAAGAAAATGCAAACTACATTTCTGTAAGACAGATAGTCTCTAACTCATTTTCTGGCATCTAGACTTGAATAAAACCATTTCCTCCACCAACACACACACAACTGAAGTGAATATGTTGTAAGACCAGGGCTATCTACAATGTGAATGCACAGAAAGCAGATGAGTATAGCTTAATGTAAAGACGCTATACAACATCATGAAACATTTCAATTTGTCAGAATTATATTTGATTCAACAGCAACAATAACACCCAAACTAGCCATTGTATTAAGACCTAAGTATCAGACCCTCTTTTTAGGAAAGAGAGGCAATTTAAGAGACATATGCACCAATTATTTTCCAATGCTCGAATGAACAGGCCATTTCCAAGTATCTAACTGTACCATTGAGATGACTGATCAGTAAAGGACAAAAAACTTTCTTTTTATTTATTTATTTATTTATTTTATATTTTATTTACATTTTACATGCCGTCCCCTTTCCCCATTTCCCCTTCCTAGAAAGCCCTATTCCACTCCCCCTCCTCCTTTTTGCTTTTATACATCTTTTAAAATGTTAATCAAAGGCTTTATAAGTTTGGTAATGCTCAATCAGAAGTGTAACCCAATACCCAACCTAGATATATAAACTATCTTTGACTGGTGGAGACACATGAACATCTGCCTCAATGCAACCCCCCCCCCCTTTCTCCCTCTCATCACCTAGCTTCACCCTTCCTGTTAAAATAAAACTTTTCTCTCAAAATGCAATTAGAGCATAGTTATTCCTAATTGTACCAGTGAGGTACAAGATAGTCCTAATACCCAGTCCATCATTTTGTTGACTAACCAGAACCTCTGTCATCTGTCCTAACTAAAGAACTTAGTTTTGAACCCGGCTTTTTTCTTGGCTTTAGAATGAATGTCAGCTGAAAACTGTCCACTCAGATCTTTTCTCTCAAAGTAAATAGCCAGGATTGGCTATGAGACTATAGGTCTTCAACCCCGTCAGAAATCCAGAATGACTGAGTTAACTGAAATTATGGGAAGCACTAAGCATAGCTTCTAAAACTTAGCCAATTTATAGAGACCGCTGAACACCTGGAAATCCCCTATACTACTGAACGTTGGAGCATCAAATCTTCAGCCTTCTGGCCCAGAATCATCTGACAGACCTTAGTGATGCAGGATTATTAAGGGCTGATTACTCTGTCTAGGCAGATATAATCAGTCGACTATTGTGCAAGTGTGTCCTTTTCTGGCCAGTGATTTGTCTGTAGATGGAAAAGAGGCAATTCTTGCCTAGTGGCTGTCACCGCACAACTGGAGTAACTCCAAGGATGCTCAATTTCTTCTTAGAATCCATGACAGGAAGCTGTCAGGAGCAGACAGGTCTCTAATCAAAATGAACATTAATACAGAAATATTTGTAACGTCAATTCTATGGACTTCTGAGGTTTTGAAAACCAACTATCCATGTAAGGTAACCTGGACTGTTGTCTGTTAAGTCCTCTCAGCTATTTCTAAATAAAATATCGAAAACACCCTAACAATAAACTCAAAGCCCTGAATTTGCTATAGTCCCTTAACTCATAGGCTAACCGTCCCAAATCAGTTAAAAAAGTTAAAGAAGGACTGGGTCTAGGCCTTGTATTCCTAAATGTGTTATACAGGCACAATGCCTATGAGAGTATCAATATTCATCTCACTTTTATATCAATAAGAAGCTCATACCAATGAAAACCTTAAATTTGAAATCAAAGTAAATTTTGTACCATTTAAGAAATTATACCTTCATTTTGATATTAATTATACAGATTTCTACCAATAGGTTATGGCTATGCAGTAAGTCCTAGCTAATCCTCTCTGTTCCAAAAAAACCACTACTTTTCCTGAGAAAGACAGACCATTATTAACCACCTTAGTCCCCAAGCTCAGGGAATAGGGGCACTGACTCTTCTTTAACTTCTTCAAGCTGATTAAGGGCGTTGAGATATTAGAAGAGGGGTGGGGGGAAGAGTAAATTGATAAGCCTCTGACACTGTGTCTTCACTGCATCCAGATGGAATTCCAGGACATTGGAGGTTTGGGCAGGTCTGCTCAGTATGCTTGATGAGTAGATACACCAAGGCTGTGTATTCTGCAATATACAATTCTCAGAACAAGTTTTAGTATAAAGAAAAAAAATTTTTTTCCTAGAGGGTTGACATTTTTTAAAGATGTTGGTTCTAGTAACTTTTCTTTTTTTTTTTCCCTTTTAAAAAATTGGTTGTAATATTTACATTTCAAATTCTATCCCCTTATCCCATTCCCCTCACCACCTAAGAACCCCTTATCCCATCCCCCTCCTTGTGCTTCTATGAGGGTGTGATTTTCCAGCTTCTATGATGCTGTTTCCATTAATATAAATTGCCTCCTAAATTTCTAAATCCTTCCCTTTATGTTATTAAATCTCCTATTTTTTCTTTCTTTTTTTTTCTCTTTTTTCTCCCCCCCCCTTTTTTCATATTTTTTTTAAATTGGGTATTATATTTACCTTTCAGATTTTATCCCCTTACCCCACTTCCTCCCACCACCCAGAAACTTCCTTTCCCATCCCCTCTCCTCGTGCTTTTATGAGGCAGTGCCCACACCTACCCCCCCACTACCCCCTTCCTACCCTCAGATTCTCCCCACACACACTCTGTGTTCGTTTTTTATGGGACCAAGAAACTCCTCTCCCACCTACGCCCGACAAGGCCATCCTCCCTTACATATACTGCTGGAGTCATGGGTCCCTCCCTATGTGCTCCCAGGCTGGTGGTTTAGACCCTGGGGGGCTCTGGTTGTTTGGTATTGTTGCTTTCCTCTTGGAGTCACAAACCCTTTCTGCTCTTTCAGTCTTCTCTCTAAGTTCTCCATTGGGAAACAATTGATCATATCAGTGGTTAACTGTGAGCATCGTCCTCTGAATGTGTTAGTCTTTGGCAGACCTCTAAGTAGACAGCTATATCATATTCTTGACAGCATGCACTTCCAGCCATCCACATCAGTGTCTAGCTTAGGTGACTGTACATGGGATGAATACCCAGGTGGAATGGTCTCCTGATGGCCCCCCCTTTCAGTTTCTGTCCCATGTTTTGTTTCTATATTTGCTCCCTTGAGTATTTTTGTTACTCGTTCTAAGTAGAACTGAGGCATCCCCTCTTGGTCTTCCTTCTTCATGAGCTTCATGTGGTCAGCAGGTTGAGTCTTCACTATTCCAAGCTTTTGGGCTAACATACGCTTAACAGTGAGTAAATACCATGTGTGTTCTTTTGTGATTGGGTTAACTCGCTCAGGATGATAATTTCTAGATCCATCCATTTACCTAAAAATTTCTCAAACTCATTATTTTTAATAGCTGAGTAATACTCCATTGTGTAGATGTACCACATTTTTTTGTATCCATTCTTCTGTTGAGGGACATTTTGGTTCTTTCCAGCTTCTGGCTATTATAAATAAGGCTGCTATGAACATAGTGGAGCATATGTCCTTATTATATGTTGGAGCATCTTCTGGGTATATGGCCAGGAGTGGTATAGCTGGATCCTCAGGTAATGTTATGTCCAGTTTTCTGAGGAAACGCCAAACTGATTTCCAGAGTGGTTGTACCAGCTTGCAATCCCACCAACAATGGAGGAGTGTTCCTCTTTCTCCGCATCCTCACCAGCATCTACTATCACCTGAGTTTTTGATCTTAGCCATTCTGACTGGTGTGAGGTGGTATCTCAGGGTTGTTTTGATTTGCATTTCCCTGATGACTAAGGATGTTGAGCATTTCTTAAGGTGCTTCTCAGCCATTTGAGTTTCCTCTGTTGAGAATTTTTGTTTAGCTCTGTACCCCAGTTTTCAATAGGGTTATATGGTTGTCTGGAGTCTAATTTCTTGAGTTCTTTGTATATCTTGGATATTAGCCCTCTTTTGGATGTAGAATTGGTTAAGATCTTTTCCCAATCTGTTGGTTGCCGTTTTGTCTTATTGACAATATCCTTTGCCTTACAGAAGCTTTGCAATTTTATGAGGTCCCATTTGTCAATTCTTGATCTTAGAGCATAAGCTATTGGTGTTCTGTTCAGGAACTTTTCCCCGTGGCTAGGTATTCGAGGGTCTTTCCCACCTTCTCTTCTATTAGTTTCAGTGTATCTGCTTTTAAGTGCAGATCTTTTATCCACTTGGATTTGAGCTTTGTACAAGGAGATATGAATGGATTGATTTGCATCCTTCTGCATGTTGACCTCCAGTTGAACCAGCACCATTTGCTGAAAATGCTGTCCTTTTTCCACTGGATGGTTTTAGCTCCTTTGTCAAAGATCAAGTGACCATAGGTGTGTGAGCTCATTTCTGGATCTTCAATTCTATTCCATTGATCTTCCTGCCTGTCTCCGTACCAATGCCATGCAGTTTTTATTACTATTGCCCTGTAGTATATTTTGAGATCAGAGACGGTGATTCCCCCAGAAGTTCTTTTGTTGTTGAGAATAGTTCTCGCTATCCTGGGTTTTTTGTTGCTCCAAATAAATTTGCAAATTGCTCTTTCTATCTCTATGAAGACTTGATTTGGAATTTTGATGGGGATTGCATTGAATCTATAGATTGCTTTTGGCAAGACGGTCATTTTTACTAAATTAATCCTGCCAATCCAGGAGCATGGGAGATCTTTCCATCTTCTGAGATCTTCTTCAATTTCTTTCTTCAGAGACTTGAAGTTCTTGTCATACAGATCTTTCACTTGCTTGGTTAGATTCACTTCAAGATATTTTATATTATTTGTAATATGAAGGGTGTCATTTGTAATTATTTGTAATGTGAAGGGTGTCATTTCCCTAATTTCATTCTCAGCCTGTTTATCTTTTGAGTATAGGAAGGCTACTGATTTGTTTGAGTTGATTTTATATCCAGCCACTTTACTGAAGTTGTTTTTCTGGTTTAGGAGCTCTCTGGTGAAAGTTTTAGGGTCACTTAAATATGCTATCATATCATCTGCAAATAGTGAAATTTTGACTTCTTCCTTTCCTATTTGTATCTCTTTGACTTCCTTTTATTGTCTAATTGCTCTGGCTAGGACTTCCAGTACTATATTGAATAGGTAGGGTGAGAGTGGGCAGCCTTGTCTAGTCCCTGATCTTAGTGGGATTGCTTCAAGTTTCTCTCCATTTAGTTTGATGTTGGCTACTGGCTTGCTGTATATTGCTTTTACTATGTTTAGGTATGGACCTTGAATTCCTAATCTTTCCAAGACTTTTAACATGAAGGGATGTTGAATTTTGTCAAATGCTTTCTCAGCATCTAGTGAGATGACCATGTGGTTTTTTTCTTTGAGTTTATTTATGTAGTGGATTACATTGATGGATTTCTGAATATTGAACCATCCCTGTATTCCTGGGATAAAGCCTACTTGATCATGATGGATAATTGTTTTAATGTGTTATTGGATTTGGTTTGCGAGAATTTTATTGAGTATTTTTTGCATCAATATTCATAAGAGAGATTGGTCTGTAGTTCTCTTTCTTTGTTGGGTCTTTCTGTGGTTTAGGTATGAACGTAATGGTAGCTTCAAAGAACATATTGGGTAGTGTTCCTTCTGTTTCTACTTGGTGGAATAGCTTGAAGAGAATTGGTATTAGGTCTTCCTGGAAGGTCTGATAGAATTCTGTGATAAAACCATCTGGCCCCGGACTTTTTTTGGTGGGGAGATTTTTAATGACTGCTTCTATTTCATTAGGGGTTATACGACTGTTTAGATAGTTTATCTGCTCCTCGTTTAACTTTGGTACCTGGTATCTATCCAGAATATTGTCCATTTCATCCAGATTTTCCAATTCTGTTGAGTATAAGCCTTTGTAGTAGGATCTGACGATTTTTTTTAATTTCCTCTGTTTCTGTTGTTATGTCTCCCTTTTCAGTTCTGATTTTATTAACTTGAATACTGTCTCTGCGCCCTTTGGTTAGTCTGGCTAAGGGTTTGTCGATCTTGTTGATTTTCTCAAAGAACCAGCTCCTGGTTTTGTTGATATTTTGTATAGTTCTTTTTGTTTCAACTTGGTTGATTTCAGCCTTGAGTTTGATTATTTCCTGCCGTCTACTCCTCTTGGGTATATTAGCTTTTTTGTTCTAATGCTTTCAGTTGTGCCGTCAAGTTATTAATGTATGCTCTTTCCATTTTCTTTTTGTGGGCACTTAGAGCTATGATTTTTCCTCTGAGTACTGCTTTCATGGAGTCCCACAAATTTTGATATGATGTGTCCTCATTTTCATTTAAATCTAAAAAGTCTTTAATTTCTTTCTTTATTTCTTCCTTGACCAAGTTATCATTGAGTAGAGCATTGTTCAGTTTCCACGAGTATGTGGGCTTTCCGTTGTTTTTATCCATGTCAAAGAGGAGTCTTAGTCCATGGTGGTCTGATAGGGTACAAGGGATTATTTCAATCTTTTTGTATCTTTTTGAGGCCTGTTTTGTGACCAATTATATGGTCTGTTTTGGAGAAGGTACCATGAGGTGCTGAGAAAAAGGTATATTCTTTTGTTTTAGAATGAAATGTTCTATAGATGTCAGGTAAGTCCAATTGGTTCATAACTTCTGTTAGTTTCATTGTGTCTCAGTTTAGTTTCTGTTTCCAAGATCTGTCCATAGCTGAGAGTAGGGTGTTGAAATCTCCCACTATTATTGTGTGAGGTGCAATGTATGCTTTAAGCTTTAGTAAAGTTTCTTTTATGTATGTGGGTGCCCTTGCATTTGGAGCACAGATGTTCAGAATTGCAAGTTCCTCTTGGTACATTTTTCCTTTGATGAGTATGAAGTGTCCTTCTTTATCTTTTTTGATTACTTTTGGTTGAAAAATGAATTTATTTGATATTAGAATAGCTACTCCAGCTTGTTTCTTGGGGCCATTTGCTTGGAAGATTGTTTTCCAACCTTTTACTGTGAGGTAGTGTCTGTCTTTTTCACAAAGGTATGTTTCCTGTATGCAGCAAAATGTTGGGTCCTGTTTATGTATCCAATCTGATAGTCTATGTATTTTTATTGGAGAATTGAGTCCACTGATATTAAGGGATATTAAGGAAAAATGAGTGTTTTTTTCCTGTTATTTTTGTTACTGGCAGTGGAGTTATGTTTGTATAGCTACCTTTTTTTAGGGTTGTTGGAAGATTACTTTCTTGCCTTTACTAGGTTGTAGTTTCCCTCCTTGTGTTGGAGTTTTCCACCAATTATCCATTGAAGTGCTGGATTTGTGGTAAGATATTGTGTGAATTTGGATTTGTCATGGAATATTTTGGTTTCTCCATCAATATTGATTGAGAGTTTTGCTGGGTATAGTAGTCTGGGCTGGCATTTGTGTTCTCTTAGGGCCTGTATGATATCAGTCCAGGATCTTCTGGCTTTTATAGTCTCTGGTGAGAAATCTGGTGTAATTCTTATAGGTCTGCCTTTATATGTTACTTTGTCTTTTTCCCTTACTGCTTTTAGTATCTTCTCTTTGTTTTGTATATTTGATGTTTTGATTATTATGTGACGGGAGGTATTTCTTTTCTGATCTCGTCTATTTGGGGTTCTGTAGGCTTCTTGTATATTTAAGGACATCTCTTTCTTTAGCTTAGGGAAGTTTTCCTCTATAATTTTGTTGAAGATATTTACTGGCCCTTTAAGTTGGGAGTCTTCACCTTCGTCTATACCTATTATCCTTAGGTTTGGTCTTCTCATTGTGTCCTGGATTTCCTGGATGTTTTGTGTTAGGAGCTTTTTACATTTCACATTTTCTTTGACCGTTGTGTCTATGTTTTTCATGGTATCTTCTGCGCATGAAATTATCTCTTCTATCTCTTGTATTCTGTTGTTGATGCTTGCGTCTATGACTCCTGATCTTTTTCCTAGGTTTTCTATCTCCAGGGTAGTCTCCCTTTGAGATTTCTTTATTGTTTCTACTTCAATTTTTAGATCCTGGATGGTTTTGTGTAATTCCTTCACCTGTTTGGTTGTGTTTTCTTGCATTTCTTTAAGGGCTTCTACCTGTTTACCTGCGTTCTCCTCAAATTCTTTGAGAGTGTTGATTACGTCCTTTTTAAAGTCCTCTATCATCATCATGAGAAGTGATTTTAATTCTAAGTCCTGCTTTCCTGGTGTGATGTGGTGTTCAGGCCTTGCTGTGGTGGGGGAACTGGGTTCTGGTGATGCCAAGTAACTTTGGTTTCCGTTGTTTACATTCTTAAGCTTGCCTTTCGCCATTTGGTTAGCTGTAGTGCTACTCCCACTCACTGGTTCTGACTGTAGTCTGCCTTTCCAGTTATCTTGGTTGTGTCAGAACTCCTTGGGGTCTGGATGACTCTATGATCCTGAGCTCCAGTTGCTCTGGGTACAGTGGCTCCTCTAGGATAGTTCAGGATATAGTGTCTCCACGGTAGTAGACCAGCTAGTTGTTTGCTGCTCTGAATGTAGTTGCTCCTCCAGGATGCTTCAGGATATGGTGTCAGCTCTGTGGGCCGTGTCCTCTCTAGGATGCCTGCAGCTCTGCAGTCCTTGACCTCTCTTGGGTATCTCTGCAGCTCTGCGGTCTGTGACCTGTGACCTCCCTAGAGTGTCTCCGGACTCAGTTTCCAGAGGGGAGCAGATCAGCTGGGAGACTGCTCCAGCCACCAGTATCCAGGCCAGGAGGGGAAGCGGAATGGCTCTCTGCAGGGCAGGGTCTGGATGCCAGGTGCGCCCTGGGGTCCCCCTACTGTCAGTTGTGCTTCTAAGGCCTGGGGCGGTGTGCGGGTTCTCCTACCTGCTGCTCTGCTGTCGGTGCCCTCCCTAGGGTGCCTCTGGACTCAGTTTCCAGAGGGGAGTAGATCGTCTGGGAGACTGCTCCAGCCACCAGTATCCGGGCCAGACAAAAAAACTTTCTTAAGGAAAACTGTAGGTTCTGTTTAAGAAAGTAGTACTGAAAAAAATTCACATTCATGTACACCTGATTCTAAGAAGAAAAAAAAAAGTTGCAGCTTAAAAATGCATTTCAGCATAAAGCGTCCTGGGTTTTGAAACTGGTAATGGTTTAGACTGGATTTCAGTTTTGTTGCCCCGGCAACTACACAGAAGTCTCTACTGTGATTTGGATTTCAGATCTGGGTGTTTATATCAGAGGCAGTTAGGTTTAGGCAAATGCATTTAGATTTTGACACAGAAGATGCATTTCTTCCATCTCTGAATAAAGAACACAGAATACAAACAGAAATTAATGAAGCTATTATAGCTGTCCAGGCAATTATTGCTGATCCAAAGATAGATCACAGGCCGGAAAATGTTGGAAGATGAACAATTTAGGGTTTTGACTTCTCGTCTATTTACTACAGTTGGAGCCTACACAGTATTCTGTAATGTTTAAGGAAATAAAGTATTGTTTATTCCAGGAATAAATCTCCCAGAATTTGACCAGTTATTCATCCTATTTGTCTTTCTTCCTCTAATAAGTATTTGTGGAAAGTGAAGAGCATCATTAATAAATTTACAATATTAGGCACAAAGATACTCATTTTAGCTTTATCTCCAGTGCTTAAAGCTAGAGAAATTCAATGGCCAAACTTCACAATAGTCATAACCCAATTAAATTGTTCAAAACAACCAAAAACCAGTTGAAAATGCTCTGCTGGCTCATCGAGTACTCCAGAGTCCCAAACCTCAAAGTCTTGAGTACATTTACATATTCTAAATCATAATCCTCAGAATAAGCTTCTGGGACAGGTCCTGAAGCTCCATTTTGGCATATGCAGAAAGTCGTTTGGTGAATTCGTACCATGTGATTAAGGTCATGTAGCTGGGAAGTAGTGACATTGGAATTCATGATACGTCTGCCAAGTCCAAATACTAGGACCAGCTCATGTTTTTCCCTTTTATTTATCTTTTCCTGTCCATAGCAGACGTTCTCAAGCTGTGGGTCGCGACCCCTTTGGTTACCTAAAACTATCAGAAAACACAGATGTTTACTTTATGGTTTATAACAGTAGCAAAATTACAGTTATGTAGTAGCAATGATATAGCTATGGTTGGGGGTCATCAAAACATGAGGAATTGCAGGGTCTCAGCATTAGGAAAGGTGAGAAACACTGGTCCATAGCCTATTGGGCCACCAAGTGAGCTAGTCTTATCTATTTTTATTCTTCCACAGTTTCATACATTATATTCATTATCAATTACCCTCTCTCATCCCATTTACCTCTCCTATGAACCCTTCTTTTCCAAGATTATCCCTCTCCTACTTTTTTGTCTTCTTTCTCTCTGTGAACCACTGAGTTTAAGTAGAGTTGCCTACATGACCGTGGGTGGGAGTTTATCTACTGGAGCATAAGCAACTTCATCAGTGGCCATACCACTGAAGAGAATGACAGTCCCTCTCACCCCCGACGCCATCAGGCAATTCATCAGTGGGAATACCATGGAAGAAAGTGACACTAATTCCCAGAAACCATTCATTGGCTGTCAATTGACCCTGGAATGTTGGTCTATAGGCTCTCTACTTTACTCTCATAAAATGTTCACTGTCACAAACTTTTGTTAATTTTGTAACCACAACTAACTGTATGAGCTCATGACTATAGTGACTATATCATATCCAGAAGATGTCTGTTACTGTACACCTCCCATTATCTGACTTACATTCTTTCTGCCACTGGGAGGGCATTACTATAGATGTCCCATTTTGACATAAGCACTTCACCATCCCTTACTTTTTGACTCTCTGACTAGTTGCATTGGCTACCCTGGACTGCAATAAGAAGCTTGTCTGACAATACCTCAGTCTGGCATTTTGACAATATGAGCATTTATAAATCTATAGTTTGTCACGATTTTAACTCTACAATGAGTTTTTTTAAAAAAAAAAGATAACAGTGTGTATCCAAATGGTGAGTGAGATTACATTTAATTAGCAATTTTTCCATTTTTATACTTTTTCCACTAATTTATTTATTTAATAATTTTACATCCAGATTGCTGCTACCCCCACTGGTTTCCCCTCAGAAAGTCTCTCCCCCATCCCCTTCTCCTCTGAGGGGGCTGGGTAATCCTGGATATCCCCCCACCCTAGCATATTCAGTCCTAGCAGTATTAGGCAAAGGCTCCCTATCTGGAGAATACATTTCACAGATAGGGACAGACCTGGTGTTGGAAGGCCCACAAGGATCTACAACTCTGCTGCATATTGCTGGGGGTGAGGAGTTATGTATGCTCTTTGGTTGATGACTGTCTCTGAGAACCCCCAAAGGTCCATGTGAGTTGACTGTGTTGATCTTCCTATGAAGTTCCTATCCCCTCCAGGGCCTGCAATCCTTCCCAAAACTCTTCCATAAAAGTCTCAAAATTCTGTCCAATGTTTGGCTGTTGGTATCTGCATCTGTTTTAGTCATCTGCTGGATGAAGCATCTCAGAGACAGTTATGCTAGGCTCCTGTCATGCATGTCCTTTTGGGTCTGGGTTACGTCACTCAAGAAGATGTTTTCTAGTTCCATCTATTTGCCTGCAAAATTCATGATATCCTTGTAATGTATCCTTTGTAATAGATGGATAGTATTCCATTGTGTTATTGAACCACATTTTCTGTATCCACTCTTCAGTTGAGGGACATCTTGGTTGTTTCCAGTTTCTGGCTATGACAAAGCTGCTATGAATGTGGTGGAACATGTATCCTTAGGATACATGTTCCTTAGGGCATCTTTTGAATATATCTGGGTCTTCAGAACTCTTTCCATTTTTCTGAGAAACTGCCAGATTGATTTCCAGAGTGATTGTACAAGTTTATAATCCCACCAGCAATGGACGAGTGTTCCCCTTTCTTCACATCCTTGCCAGCATGTGCTGTTGCTTGAGTTTTTGATCTTGGCCATTCTGATGGGTGTAATAATAATAAATGTATTCAACAATATAAGAAAGAAAATAGATGAGTAGCATGTATAGTAATACAAAGTTTTTCTCACAGCAGTGAAAGGAAAGTCATTTTTTCCTCTTTCCTAATGAGTTAAGTACATGATTACCAATGTTGAATGAGAACCACCAAGTCTAATTATTAAAATAATACTAGCACCCAACCTAGCAGGCACAAGCTTATAATCTCAGCTACTCAGAAAGATCACTGGTTCAAGGTCTTCCTGGACTACAGAGCAATTTTAAAGGTTTCCTCAACAATTTACTGGGAGTCTGCCTTAAAATATAAAGTGAGAGAGTACAAAATAATAAAATAAAAAGTGACTCAATCAGTGTGTGTGTATATATATATATATATATATATATATATATATATATATGCACACATACACAAATATGTGACAGAACATACACATATATATTTATATATACCATATATATATATATATATATATATATATATATATATACCATATGCATACACACAAATATAAAGTTATTTCAGCATCATTATGTAGGGAAGAAATGTAGCCCAAAACTTCAATAAGCTCTTACCACACACTGATGAGAATGAATAAAACTACGAGTAATATCAAGTTTGAACAAAAATATAGTCATTGAAATTCTCACTGTGGGAGACTGAAAGTCAACATCTAAGAAGATCAAAGAACACATGAATTGTGTCGTCATTTCTATTCCCACATATATTCTCAAAATAGAAATGTGCATGTGTAATCAAGAGGCTCTGGACATGAATGTTCATAATACACATAGTTATCAATTGAAGACCTAGTAAACAAACAGTAGTAGAAACATCACACAGTGGTGAGAGCGAACCAGCTGGATACAGCATCAACTCAAAGAATTTCAGATACATTTATGAAGCAGAAGCCAGACATAATTACTGCATGTAATTTCATTTACATGCAGTCCCGAAACAGACAAAAACCATCAAGAGTGACAGAAATCAAAGCAGAATTGTCTCTGGCAGGGATACAAGGTATGAACTGATAGTAATAGGTGCATGTTAGCTTTCTGTGATAAAATAAGCACTTTGCGCCCTTCTTGACTTGACTAATCCATGCATGAATGTACATATTTGAACAAATCCAAGACTTTATGCTTAGTATCTCTCGAGTTCACTATGTCAATATTATCTCAGAGAAAAACACTGGAAAATGAACATTAATCAAACTTATAGAAATACTAAAGAACATTGGACTTTTAAAGGTATTGCTGAAGAAGAAAAATAATAGATTATGTTTCACCGCTTGGCCCTTGCACTTGCTCTTCATTTCTTTTGTCTTCACTCACCAAATTGAATGATTTTTGCATAGTGGAAAAAAATCATCACATAAGGAACTCAAGCCCAACAAACTGACATGTTTTGCGACTTTGGACAACTGACTCTCCCCAAAGAGACCTCCACTTACTCGGCAAACTGTGACACTTGATCAGACCATTTTTTAGGCCTCTTCTAGGTCTCAGATTCTATGTCTGACTCCAAATGAAAGTTCTGCAGCCCAATATAAAGAACATCACCCAGTGTTCTGTGGTGACATAATGAAAACATTTGGCACTGTCAGTAGACCTGCAATCTGGCAGATATTTGAGAATGTTGGACTGCCAAGAAAAGTTTACCAAGGTCATAGCCTATTCCACAGTGATATGTTGGTCATGCTGGTGTTGACAGCATCTCACATGATCCCTTCTTGATTGCTAGTGAAGTAAAGCAAGACAGGGAATGGGGTCCAGGGATACCTAATTCTTTGTATGCAACACTCATGAGATTCAAGAAAGACTTGGAAGCTGATATTAGGATCTGTTCCCAGTCCTTTGGAAAACCTTTTCAACTCATTGGACTAAGCACTCAAGAGGGAATAAACAACCAATGTTCTAAATAACAGCATTTCTGTGAGCTTTAAAACTTGCAATACATTAAATAAACTACCCCCTTTAAGGTTAATAGTGTTCAATTTGCAAAAAAAAGAAATTAATTGAATTTGAGTACATTCAAAGACAATGTAAAGTTGTTAACTGTTTTTCTACTATACAGCAGTATGTTCTCTCCACTTATTTCAGTGGGGGAAAGGATAGCTTTCCCACCCCTCAAAGCTATATAAAACCAATACAAAAGTACACTGGGTTCTGTGGCAAAGACACTAGATTATCCAATGCTTGAGGGCTTTACTTAGCCCTTCTCAGTAATAATTGACTGACTATCCTGGGGTAGCCTACTTGATTTATTCTTCATCTCCCAGGGCTTTTTTTTTTTTTTTTTTTTGCCCAAACATTAATTGGGCCTTTTCCTTCCTAAAGCATTCATGGCTCATGTCTAGTAATTAAAGAACACTTTAAAAACAAATCCAAAAGTGATTTCATAAAGGGAAAGCAAATGGATTTCACGTTGCAACCACTAAACACATTTATCCTGGAGGCATTCTCAGTTCAAGAAATAAATGCATATATCATTTTCAAAAAAAAAAAAATGTAGAGGACTCGTTTATTTTCTAAGAGGAAAATAACTTTCATTTTCTGTGGTATATCCTAACTGCTCACTGTTAAAAGCAATTCTAAATATATGAGAAAGAATTAGAGGGTTGAAAAACGTGAGAGAAACATTTGATCTTCTTTCAACCCTGTGGCACAGGAAGTGATGTTGGGGCACCAAATTAGATCAAAGCATGCTAAGCAAATCCTGAAGCATTATGGGACACAAATAACTTATGCTCAAGTGCAGTCACCAACACTAAATTGTTTAATGAAAGAAGATATTTGGGTCTTATTATAATTTCAAAAAAAAAAAGAGCAAAATTTTTACCAAATACAGTATTACAATTTTATATTTCACAGAACAGGGTCTATAACTTGGAGCAACCTAAGCAAAATGAACTGTTGAAACGCAACTTGGTTTTGTGCTTCAGTATTACTTGAAGGATTCTTTGTTATTGTTTTTTGTTTGCTCGGTGTTTGCTTTTACATGACCTCAGGGACTTTTTGAATAGATGTTGCTTGGTTCATAACATATGTCTGTAAACCTTAGCAGGAACTCATTCAAAACAAATTTTCTTTAAGTTCTATTTCATTATTCTGTTTTCAAGAGATAAGTGAATTTACTTCAGGATCTAAGTCAGTGGTTCTCAGTCTTCCTAACGCTACTACCTTTTAACACAGTTCCTCATGTTGCAGAGACGCCCCCAAACATAAAATTATTTTCATTGCTACTTCATAACTGCAATTTTGCTACTGTTATGAGTTGTAATATAAATATTTGGGGGGATAGAGGTTTGGCAAAGGGATCACAACCCACGGGTTGAAGATCTCTGCTCTAAGTGATATTCAAAACATAGTTAATACTCTATTTTTCAGCCTTTCACAAACCTTTAAGGAAGTGTAAAACTTCCAGATTCAAAGCACAGTCTTCTTTGTGTGCCTTTTGTTTGTTTGTTTTAAAGTAAAGCTTTAAGAATCTTACGAAGCCAGAGTCAATAAGAAGACTGAAAACAAAGGCAACAATCCAGAAGGCAATGTTCATTAGGATTCCCAGGAACAGAGAGATGACTTAGGAAGCTCCCTCAATTATAATTTGCTAATTGGTGATGCACCCAAAGAATCTGAAAATCAACATGTGCCAGAGAAGTTTTGTGATACAGTGTAATCTAATTATTTATAGATTTCACAACGGCAATTACGTACTTGTAAGCCCAACATCAATAATTAAGCTTCTTACGAGGACATTGGCAGACATATTTGTATCAGCAAAAACATTTGAAATGTTTCATCTTCACATTCCCAGCTGAAGTCAGACAAGGCGCTAGGCAGCTTTACTTTAGCTCTTCAGAAGTAAACAAGTACAGACGTTGTAATGTAGATGTATCAGTTGGGACTGGGCTCCACGACACAGCACGTTGATAGGTTGTGGTTTTCTAGAATGGTCTCTGTCTGGTGCACAGAGAACTTTCTTGACAAGTGCTCAGAACTACACTTACCTGTGGGAGGTTTTGAAGGGAAAGATAGGGAAGGGGAAATGATGTAATTATATTTTAATCTTCAAAAAACAAAAGAAAAACATTTTAAATCAAAATATTAATTAAGTAAACTTATTTACTTGGGACTGTCTGTTTGAGGATGGGGTGCATTTTTTTCTTTTGTTGTTTATTTTGATGTTTAAAATACCTCCAAACATTTTATGAAGCACAGCATAGGGTTCATAAATCTAAAATATTATTGTGTACTTGAATGACAAATTCTAGGGATTTTTCAAAATTTTATTTGTGTACATGGGCCTGTCTGTGTGTATATGTGCACCTGTGTATGAAAGTCCCCCCAGAAGCCAGAAGGCATAGGAGTCAGATGTTGAGAAGTGAAGATACACTGAATGTAAGTCATGTGGGCACTGGGGACTGAACCACAGTTATCTGTAAGATCAGCAAATGCTCTTAACCACTAAGCCATCTCTCCAACCCCAAATAAGGGTGCTTCAGAAGCTTACTTCAGATAGAATACTGCCCTTTAAGTTCAAAGTTAATAAATCAATGGTGTTTATTAAATAAGGTTCTTTAAACAGAAATCACACAAGTCCATATTGTGATCAGTTGAGGAAAATCTTGTGGCCGGAATCTGACAGAAACCTAATTTCACAATTTCCCCTATGAGGCAATATCTCAATAATTTTTAGTTCAGTATTTATAAAGAATATTTAGAAAGAACATAATTAATGAAAATAGTGACACTCCAAGCATATTTATTATGATATAAATTAATAGGGAGTCTAGAGTTATCCTGTCTGGAATATTTAATCAACACTTAATATGTAATTAATAGCAGTAAAGTGATTTTTAATATTTTTATTATATGGTAAAACAATATCCCAAATAAAATCAATTAAATGCAGACAAGCAACAAAGTAAGAAACAGAAAATTCTTCATTATATCATAGTGCAATTTTTCACATTTCTATTTTAAATATCTTACCCATGTTTTCTTTATAAATCTACTACATCAATTAAATTCCTCTACTATTTCAACATATTTATTATGCTGTTGTTCTTATTTCTAATCCCATCTTTATTTCTGGGTTTTTCTCTGTATTGTTATTCTCATTTAAAGCAATTTATGAAGATATTGTCAATACTAGTGGTATTGTTTCCAATATTCTAACATTTTTCATTTTGTTTTTAATAGTAACATTTTTTTATTTTGAATTCTTGTGTCCAAAAGGAATTCCTTGGATAATCTTTGATGCTACAACCAATCCTAGGAAGATCTGATGCCATTTGTTTCATTCTACATTATTTATTCCCACATTTAAAATTAATGACGAGCACAGCATATACATGGAAGCCAACCAACCAATAATAATATGATCTATGACCTATGACCAAACTTGGAACAAATTGAGTAGCAAAATAAGTAACAGTATCAATAAAATATTAGAATCTGAAACCATCCCTGAGATCACACAATTATAAGTAAGGAAAGAGGACTAGCTAAGCATATGGAGGCAGACCTTCAATCCCAGCATTTGAAAGGCAGAAGCAGGTAGATTTCTGTCCATTCAAGATCAGCCTGCTCTTCATTGTGAGTCCCAGGACAGCCAGAGCTACATAGTGAGACCCTGTCTTAGAAAACAAAGAGAGTAATAAACAATAATTCTTAATCCGATTCTAACTAATAAATGTTGGAGGAACTAGGAAATAAGTATGTCACTAATCAAGCCTAAATAACCATTGTTAAGAACAAAAAAATAAATTAATAAACAGAACTTTAAACAAAAATAGAGTGTCAACAAAAATCCCCAATTTTCTCCCTCTATGAATGAATTCTAGAACATAAGTAGGGAATTAATTTAAAAAGCTGGCGAACTATGAGCAAACTCTGAAGTTTCATTATCATCTTGTGCCAAGGTTACCTTTCTGGTTTTGGAACGTGTCAGTATAACAGGAAGCTAGACAAAAACATTATCTGGAAATTCTGTATTATTTTTCAACTCTTCTATAAAACCCAAATTATCTAAAAACAAAAAGTTTAAAATGCACCTCTGAAATCTATCTTTCAAGGTGAACCACATTTAAATCACATGTAGAAAGAAATATCTGGTGTGAACTTAATAAAATGCTTGAAATTAATGCGTTCATTTACTTTACCCTCAACATTCTAAGAATTCAAAATTGTCAATTACTTTCAGCACAATTTATTTAACTTTCCCTAACTCTTGGATCTAAGAACAAAATACACCTATAGGTTAGATTTTATTCAAGACTATACTTAATGTTACTAGAAAGTATCAACATTTACATTTATCTTCCTATTAAAGCTATTGTCATCTGTCATGTTGACTTCATAGTTAGAAAACAGTAATATTTTCGTTGATACAATAAAAAGTGTTTCCTAGAATACATAAGTCCTTTTAGAGCAAATAAGGCTAGCTGATAGGAATTTTTACATTTAGATTTTATTATATTTCAAATTTTTATAATTAAATATAAGAAACATTCATTAAATTATTTTTCCATAAAATGGTGTTTTAAAAAGTTCTTTCTATTTTTAAATTTAAGTATTTAATTTACGTATCTGCTGTGGAATCATATCTATATCTGTCTATGTATCTGTCCCTTTCTATGTGCCTACCTCTGCATCTGTCTCAAGAGCATTAACCACTTTCAGAAGCAGTTGAGAGATGAGAAGAAATTGGACAGATCACTTAGTGGTTAAGAGCATTTACATCATTCAGAGGATGTCGATTCAATTCCCAGCATCAGCATGGTGGTTTTCAACATTTCTTAACTCCAATTCCATGGTACCCACTGCTTCACACAATCTCCAGGAATATCATGAATACTACATGTATACAGGCAAAACTCTCAAACACATAAAAAGAGAAATAAAAATCTGAAATTATTTTAAGAAAAGGATGAGAGTTGAATAGTATTTAATCCCACAGAGTAAGTTAAAACAAATTAAAGGTACATAAGTGTGCCACAGATATCATTGATTTAGCATTTTTCTTCAAAATTCATATGTATTATTTAGACTTTTGGAATTATGTATGGAAAACAATACTTAAAAATCAATATAATTATTTTATAAAATTAAATCATAAACAATTTTAAAGTCACGTAAGATTTATGTGTTGCACATGGGAAAAGATAATATTCCTTTATTCCTTGAACTTCATTAACACAGACCAAAGATGTTACAGAAATGAGTCAGAGGGTGAAATACTTTAACAATATTGATACTTTAGTTTTACTATATAGCTGCCTCTGGTTCCTAAAGTAGAGTAAGACAAGAGAAAATAGGAGGGTGGGTAGAAGAAAGCAATGAAAGAAACATGGAAATTCATGTCCTAAAATACCATTTGACAAAGAGTCAGAAAATCTCTGCTTACCAAGAACAAGCTCAGATATTTTAGCATAAATAAGACACAGCATATGAGCAAGATGATTCCATGGAGTTTTCTCTTGGGAGGGAAACATCCAGGATCCTTGCTGAACAGACTTTCCTTAGGAGGTAATCATCTCAGGCCCTCTGTTCAAATATATCTTCCAATAACTGGCTCTAGCAGACTTTATACACTGAGTAGCCTTTAAGACTAAAGAAATTTTCCATTCCAAGATGGACTAAACCAAAAAGGCAATTTGCCTGCAGTCTGGCAAATAAAGACAAGGTGCTGCTTTGGAGCAGTAGATAGCAGTCAGAAGAGTCTGTTACTGTGAACCCTGAGTTTCTCCTGTGTAAACTTAACACTTTGTGTGTAGCTGTCATGGACATTAGCACATCCCATTACAGAAATGTCTGCTCCTGGGGCTGAGAATAGATCATACTGGCACTGTGGCTATTGTTACTAAAAGTGTCCTCTGTCATTGATCCAGGAGTTGCATGTCTTCTGTCAGCATCCGTGAAACTGTGGCATGTCTACCTTTCTAGCTTGGAAGTAGGGATAATATCTTAAGTTCTTCACAGCTTTTAAAATGCTCAATCACTTTCCCATTCACAAAATAATGAACAAGGAAACAATACAACTGTTGAAACAGCAAAATGATCAAATATTGAAGGTCAGATGAACATGGAGACCAACTGGGGATTTAATGCTTGTTTCAAAGGCTGGTATTTGTCATGGCAATTGTTTACTGTGGGCCCAGCACTATCAGACTTGTTTACATAGTTTTGTTTATTAAGCCAAACTTTTATATGATTAGCACCTAAAACTTGAATGTTGACTAATTAATGAAAAAATTAACTCATGTGAGTTCATTGACATATTTCTATAAATCAATGTTGTCGTGGCTCTGACGAAAAAAATGTTTACATGGTAAAAGATGGAGTTCTGGTTCCTGCTTTCAGATTTATACATAAAGTAATTCACCTACACATTTCATGTCTTTTCTTTCAGGAAAATAAGTTCCTAGTTTGTGGACTACAAAGAGTGTATATTTCACAATTTGTTCCCTAGAATCACCCTACTTTTTTGAGAGAGGATTACAAAAGCCCACAGGGCACTGTGGAAAGTTAGGGGGAGAAACTAGGCACTGCTATTCTCAAGATGAGAAATTTTGACTTCTACAATCTGTCTTTGCAGAAGAGACCCAGAGTCTCAGGGAAAATGGAACATTGTATCTTGTTTATTGGTTGTTCAATCAGATATGCCCTGCTGGGCCCTTAACATTGTGTTTTCACTGTTTTGCATTTGCTGGCCAAAGATTTTTTTAAAGTATATTAAAATAAGACGCTGGTGACAATGTCAAAGATTGAACAAAACTCTGGGCTGTTCCATTTGTAATGTAAAAATTCCTAACTCTAGAACTTCTCTCAATCTGTATATTTATGATATTTATACAATAATGTCCCCTAGAACAGCAAAAACTATATGATAAAATTTCAGACCCTTAATCTGAAAGGTTTAAAGGGAATTATGCTCTCATTCTCATTTATTAGTTATTTCAATTTGAAAACTTTAAACCCAAAAATGATGTCTACAAAGCATTAACGAAGATGTAGTGTGACATGTAAAATAAAGAATTTAAGATTCATGCTGTGTTAACTGGAAAACTTATAAACAAAAGGTTTTGGTTTTTCAGGATGAACTTCTGATTCGTTTTGTTGTATAACTAGATGAGCTAGCCAAATGGGATTACCCCCTCCAGATGTACTACTCACTCCTGCTTCAGAGTGACCATTATGCTCCAAGAAATGTGTCGATTCAGCTGTCTGTCGCCGAAGAAACTGTCTGTCCCCATTACACTATCCTCCCTGCACTTGAGCTTAACACAATAATATCTGTAGTCCTATTAGAATGTAGTATCCCAGAAGCTATTTGTGGTTTTTGTTTTCCATCAAATCATCTATTCCAAATGAAATACTTTACATATGGTAGGTGTGCCAATTCATAGTTGTTTGATATATAAATAGCAGAAGCCAGATTATACATGCTAAATCCTTCTTTACCAAACAACATTGTCAAGGCACTTGTGATCTGTATTTACAAAGTAAGGAATAAGACAATATGGTTGGGACTAGAGATAGCTGAGTGCATAGGAGTATTTGCTGATCTTGCAGAGGAGCGAGACTCAGTCCTCAGCATCCACATAGCAGCTCACAATCAACTGCAATTCCAGATCCTAGGAATCTGGTGTGCTCTCCTGGCCAGAAACATGACTGGTGCAGACACTTACAGGAAGGCAGACATTTACATACAGAAAATAAAGATAATTCTGAAAACCAATAGGGGTGTTCTGATAAACATAAAGAGACATAGTGACTGCCATCTTCTCCCTCCTGAGGCTACACATTTCGTGGACTTTTTAAAAATGTATTCATCTCTTATACAATACATCTTGACCACAGCTTCCCCTCCCTCCACTCACCCCAGCTCCACCTACCTCCACATACCTCCCCTGTCCACCAGATCCACTCTTCCTCCATTTTCCTATAGAAAAGAACAGGCCTCCCAGGGATATCAACTGAACATAGCATTACAAGCTACAATAAGACTGGAAACAAACTATCTTTTTTTAAAAATTTTATTCTTGTTAACAACTAGAAAGATCACTATTTGCAGTTAATAAAAATTATTGGCATTTATGAAATCTTAAAATATTACTCTGTTTAGTCTAATCCGTAAGCTTTGACAGGAGGGTGCTAGAAATTTTCTATGACTAAAACAAGTCAATTGACAATCTAATGTTCTAGCGTGATTGAACAGAACTGCCATCCTAAGTTATCAGCAGTATTAGCCAGAAAGGTATCACATGTTACTGTGAAAAGTTCAGTAACGGGATCCACTTTCCACACCAGTGTGATACTCACTCAGCATCCCTGTGTGCGGCACACATTTGCACTCTACTCTCTCTTTCATGAAAGTAGGTCATGTTGGAAGTATAACCTCAGTAACTGGTGGCTCTGTATTGCTCAACTAAACTCATGCACTTAAAATGTCAGCAAGCTTCTATGCCCACGTTATATTTTATATACAATTTCCTTACCAGAAGAAAAAGTAGTTCTTAGTCTTTTACCTTTTAATACCAGCACCTTTCCTCAAAATAGCTAATTAACTTCAACTTCAAAAGGAAGTTTTATTTCTCAGTGTGTGTGAGATGAAACAGTAAAGGAAAGGTGTCCAATTTGAAAACGGTTTCTTAGTAAAAAAAAAAAAAAAAGGCAATTACTTAAGCAAAAACTTCTTGAAGAGTAAGTGTGAGAGCAGCTTAGATCTGCTTATAAATGTGTGGGGATATGGAAAGGAGACCTCATAAGGACAAGTGACAGGGGATTTTTATATGAATCTGCCTTTGTATAGCAGAAGTCATTTTTCTTTGCACTGTATACTTACCAAAGAAAAGATGGACATAGATTGGAGTATGTACTTCTCTAAGTGTCCGTCCATGATACTGATATAAAAAGTACCATAATATGATGGCATTGCTTAAACACACTATCACAATTTCACAACAGTGCAATCGACATTTCAAGTAACTTTGTCAAGATATGATGGCCACACTGTACGGTTCATTCATAACTACAGCGCACTGCTCAATGGCTTCAGAAGTCTCTCATTGTATTGACATGCCACCACAAATGTAAGATAGTTTTCTCCTTCAGCCTTATTTTTGCATTGCTAGTGTTACTGGCCATCCCACAATTCTTAGCCTTACTAAAGCATGCTAAGTCTCTCCCTTCTTCATACTTTCAATTTATTTGTATCATTGACTCTCAAGTGAGCCTCTACAGAAAACAAGCAATTGGATAGTGATATAAGCAATGTGAGGATTATTTTAAGACAGTATTGGAGATTTTTTTCTGATCCAAGGGTGTTCTCTAGTCGTGGTTTTCCATGGTAATGCCCAGCAAGTTTTTTGCTGTTGTTATTTGTTATCTTGAAGAAATCTATGCCCCTCTCTCTCTCCCTCTCCCTCTCCCTCCCTCCCTCCTTCTCCCTTTCTCTGTGTGTATTCTGTGTCTGTCACTGTCTTTGTGTGTCTCCATGTCTCTGTGTGTCTCTGTGTCTGTGTCTCTGAGTATGTCTGTCTGTTTGTCTGACTCTCTTTCTGTGTGTGTGTGTGTCTGTCTCTCTCTCTGTGTCTACTCTGTATATTTCTGTTGCTGACTCTGACTCTGTGTGTCTTTGGGTCTCTGGGTCTCTGTGTGTCTCTTTGCCTCTCTCTCTCTCTCTCTCTCTCTCTCTCTCTCTCTCTCTTTCTCTCTCTCTTTCTCTCTCTCTCATTTAGTTTTTCAATACAAGAGATTCTCTGTGTATCCCTGGCTCTAGACCAGGCTGACTTCAAACTCAGATTCACCTGCCCTCTGCCTCCTGAGTTCTGGGATTAAAGACCACCATGACTGGCTTCTGAGTCTCTTAATACTTTTCAACTATTTGGGAGAATGCTTACAGTCTTGAACTTTTCACATGTGCTGTTGCATAAAAACAAATAAAATTAAGTGCTTGGGGAATTGTTTTATGGTTTGCCATACATTCTATGCAAAAATGCCCAGCTCACAAATATAGAACTGGAGAAAAATGTCACACTGCATTTCTGAGTAGCATCCCAGTTTTAGGAGCTGAACATTCAATTGACAACTAGTGTTGATAAACACTGCATTTTCTAAGCTTATTTCTGCCAACATAAAACCTCCACTGCAGGTCAAGCTTATGTGGGAAAGAAAGGACCTTTAACTTCAATATCTGTACCCAGGGGACTGCTTCCATCTTTGAGCCACGACTCTCTCTCTCTCTCTCTCTCTCTCTCTCTCTCTCTCTCTCTCTCTCTCTCTCTCGTGTGTGTGTGTGTGTGTGTGTGTGTGTGTGTGTGTGTGTGTGTGTGTGTGAGTGTGAGTGTTTTGATGGTACCGTCTAGTCGTACAGCCTATAAGACAGATATTTGGGATATTTGGGAGTTTGGTCTTGTCCTTTCCAGGAAGGTGCTGCATGCCTCCACTGGAAGCATGTAGGAAGTAGATCTTATGTTTTTAGATACATCTGTCCGGAGTGAAGTTTCCTTTATATTGGACTCAAAAAGGGGAAGGAGGGGAATAAGTCACAATTCAAACAGCACATACTTGCTGTGTTTACTGAGTTACAATAGACTGTTTTGAACAAATGTTATGTCTGTAAACTAAGAAACCATAACAAGGCTAAAATAAGAGCAAAGGCAGTTTTATGTATGGCAGACTCAGTTTGCCAGTAGGGAGACCATGGAGTTCAACAGAAAATTAAACCAGTGTTCTATCACCTAGGACTACCGACTTTTTAAGAGCTACAAGGTAACAAATGTGGTGGAGATAATATGCTTTCAGCAACTTTGTATCTGATCCTGCTCCTTCCACCAGTTGTTTTAAATAACTGGGCAGTGCTGGTTTCTGTTCATACATTAAGCTATGTGTGAGTGGTCATTAAAGGGCTATTGTAAGACGGCTATCAGTAAATATAAGCCTCTGAAAGAGCAAGTCAGCAAAAGTCTATGAGCTGGAAACTGCACCATCTGGCTTCTTGACACAGGACTCTCTAAACGGCATTTTTTATCAGGAAGTTAAAACTTGATAATCTGGTGTTTATAATGAGAACTTTAGCCTGACAATTGTGATTTCTGAGGTTCAAATAAAACGTATGGTCCCTCCTGGGCAGACTGCAGCCATTTCTAACTCCATGCCCTTGCTTCATTTGCTTTATGCCCTAAGGATGAGCCCAAAGACTTGAAATCACTCTATATTTTTAAAATCATTTCCAACATTGTCACTGGGAAGTGAGTATGAGCTTCTCACATTGTCCCTGTAGAAGTGGATCTGTTAAGTTTTCTGGTTCATAATATCTGTGGCTTCCCATGCTATCACTGTTGTGGCATCAATACAATACACTTACTTTGTGTGCTGAAAATTTCAGTCTTCATTTGCATGCTTGAAAATTGTTATTGAAAGTTATTCTGGGGCTGGAGAGATGGCTCAGCAGTTAAGAGCACTGACTGCTCTTCCAGAGGTCCTGAGTTCAAATCCCAGTGACCACATGGTGGCTCACAACCATCTGTTATGGGATCTAATGCCCTCTTCAGGTGTGTCTGAAGATAGCTACAGTGTACTGATAATAAATAAATCTTTAAAAGAAAAAGAAAATTATTCTGTGATCCCATGTACAGACCAATGGCCTCCTTTTAGTTCCCTAGATTCTACAGGAACAGTTAAATACACACATTTAAAGAATCAGCACTAGGAATCACATATGAGTGAGACAGGCAACATTTGTTTTTCTGTAGCTGTTAACTTCACTCAATATATTTTTCAACTCCATCTGCAGACTTGCACCTTTAATTTCTATTTTCTATTTCTATTTTCACAGCTTAAATTCCATTGTGCATAGGCATAGCATGTCCATTATCCATTCGTCAGATGATAGGCATCTAGGCTCTTTTCATGTCCTAGATATTATGAATACACCAGGGATAAGCAGGGATTAGTATGTACCCCAATAGTAAGGAACAGAGGTATTTGGGTATATACTGAAAGAGGCATGGCCAGGTCATACAGTACATTAATCCTGATTCTCTGAGGAACCACCACACCGATTCCACAGTTTTTGATATATATATACATATATATACATATATATATATACATATATATATATATATATATATATATATATATATATATATACATATCTCAAAGTTTAGACTGTTGTAGTAGATTACACATTTGAAACATAGTGCAAAGTCTTCCGATTAGGGTTTAATTGCCTATCTCAGTCATGTATACAGTTCACTTTGAATTATTAAGAAGAAAAATAAAAAATCGTGTGCTTCATCGTGATTTTCATTCTTTCAAAGAACGTCTTAAAAATAGTATTCTTTCAGGCTGGAGAGATGGCTCAGTGGTTAAGAGCACTGACTGCTCTTCTAGAGGTCCTGAGTTCAATTCCCAGCAACCACATGGTGGCTCACAACCATCTGCAGTGGGGTCCGATGCCCTCTTCTAATGTGTCTGAAGAGAACCATGTTGAATTAAAAAAAAAAAAAAAGTTAACCTTTCAACCTACATAGGAAGAAGCTGAACATAATATTTTTTACGGGTCTTTAGGTTGTTATTTGAAGGTCACTCCTGGAGAGTGTGACTTTCAAATTATTTCAAAAAGAATTTGTTGTATAAAACACGCTAACGGGCCTTTTATCTGATAGCCCATGATGTCTGGGAGAGGCAATGTCACTTCATTATAGGATAACTTTACTTAAACTCCTTTTATATGTGTATATGTATATATTTTAAGAAGCTTCTACAGTTAACTTTCTCCATGTTTTCACAGACCTTTAGTGTAAAGTCCCCCTTTCTATCTCCCCTTCTCTACATTGCCTCCCATCCCCTACATCATTTAACCTTTCCCATTCTGTTACTTCCTTTTCTCCTTCCAGGCTGCATGTGTTGTTACATCCCCCTTCCTTTGAAATCCCCCGCACAGCCCACACTAGTCTCTCAACCTCTGTCGGTACTCCAATTTAACCACATCCAGCTAAAGACTCAAACTAGCATCTACACACTAAAGAGAACCTGTAGCATTTGTTTTTATGAGTCTAGATTCCCTCAGTAAGAATTTTTATTTTCAGCTCTGGATCCCTAGACATTTTTTTTTTTAAACTAGTGTGTGTTGTTTGATTGCTGGTTACATGCCTTATTATAATTTGGTGCTGTGGTGTTTTATTGTGATAATATTTCTGACATTGCTGTTAGTCTGATCTACAGAAAATGGAGAGTCACTTAACCTTGAGTTGATCAATCTGATCACATTAACTTTCAATTTTTATATAAAAATTTCCACTCTTAGTCATCTGTGTATATTTTAAAGAATATTTCATATCCCTTAAAATAAAATATTGAAACATTGAGATATTTTATACTGAGAATATTATATATTGAGAAATATTCAATAGAAATTCTATATTCCAGAAATCTTTAATATAGAAAAGAGTTCAAAGTGCAAAGGAAAAGAACAAGAGGGAAAAAAACCTAGTGGTATTTTTCACGAGGAGATCTGTAGAAAGACAATAGGCTCATGGGAAAATGCTTGGTATTATTAGAGTAAAATGCAACTTAAAAAAAAACATAGTAACATTCAACCACACACCTTCAGAAATAGCAAAAGTTGAAACATCTATTTATTTAACTGTATAAATTGTTGCCTTTGTGGAAGTACCAGAGTTCTCCTATATTTCTGGTAGGAACATAAAATTAACATTTAACACATGTGATTTGAAAAATAACTAGGAACAGGTATTTATTTAATTGAAAGTGAGGAGGTGAAAGTTTGGCTTCACATCAGGAGCAGGTGGTTGCAGGCAGGAATCTAAATATTAGGCTAGAACAAAGAAGTTAAATTTTAGGCTAGAACAAGGAAGTAGGCTTCAGACATGAAAATGACTGAGCTAGGACAGAAGTTGGCTCAGAAACTTTGGTCATCCTAATAAGCCCTTCCAAACAGTGATCACGAGAGTGTTCATAGAACTTTGCTTATTGCCTTGCTTGTTCTTTGACTATTTGTGTTTATTGTCATGTTTGTTCATTTACTATTTGCATCTAGTGTATTGCGAGTCCCTCAACCTAGAACTGACCTTAATATTTGCATATAATTAAAATAGTATAAAAGCAAAAGGGTGGAGAAGGGATGGGATAGGGGAGTTCTAGGGTGAGGAAATGGGGAAGAGGATGACATCTGAAATGTAAATAAATAAAATCCCCAATAATAAAAAGAAATAAAAGAGAAAAAAAGAAAGGTAAGTGTTCTGCTGTGAACAAGAATTGAAACCAGGGGCACTTCCCTGGAGTAGGAGCAGGGGAGCAGATGTGTAAATTCAACTACCAATTTTGTGTGGGAATATCTCCTAAATAGCATCACTTGCATTTCTCACTTTCTTTTAGGGAAACTTTTCAACAAAAATGATAATTTTTTAAGTATATGTATATATAGAGCATGCAGGTCTTTCTTTATCATACTGTATAGGGTTCAGGGTATTTCATTTGCATCATTTAAAGAATTATCTATTTTATTCATCTTATTGTTTTATTATACAAAATTTTCCATAATTGTCCTTACTTAACATTTCATTTCAATAGTCTCTACAGTAAGACTTCCTCTTGGACTCCTGACATTAGTCATTTATATTTTTCTTTTCTAGCACTCTAGTTAAGCATTCTCTAAGAAACCATTTGATCGCTGATATATTTAAAACTGTGCTTCTTAATTTCAACATATAAGATTTTCCAGGTGTTTTGTTACTAATATCAGTTATTATGCTTGTGATCAGAGAATATACTATATATTGTTTCAAACCATTCAGATGTATAGAGACACTAGTAAATATTCTGTTAAATTTTTTCTTCTGTTTGTTGTTTTGTTTTAGGATGTTTTGTTTGCCTTTAGCTCTCAGTCACCCTGTTTAGGTTGTTTTTCTGTCCATCTGCATATTTAGTGTTCTGCAATGTTTAATATAGTAAGCACTTGATTTCTGAAGTTGTTTTCAGCTTTAACATTTACACCAAGATTTTTTAAATTTAACTTTACCTTTTACTTATTCACTTTATATCCTGCTCACTGCCCCCCTTCCAGTCACCCCCCCTCCCACAATCTTTCCTTCATCCCCCATCCCCCATTCCCCTTTCCTCTGAGCGGATGGGGGCGCCCTCTATATCCCCCCCCACCCAGGGACTTCAAGTCTCTGCAATGATAGGTGTTTCCTCTCCCACTAAGGCAGCCCAGCTAGAACATATTCCACATACAGGCAACAGCTTTTGGGATAGCTCTGATTCTGGTTGTTCAGGACCACATGAAGACCAAACTGCACATAGGTTATATATGTGTGTGGAAGCCTACGTCCACCCTGTGTATGTTCTTTGGTTATACAACAAGGTTACAAGGTTTTGTTTGTTTTGCGGGGAGTTGGGGTGTTTGTTTTTAGTTTCTGTTTGTTTGTTTTGTTGGTTGGTTGGTTGGGTTTTTTGATTTTTTGTTTTGTTTTTTGTTTTTTGTTTTTGCTAAATCTAAACCTAGTTCCCTCGTAAAATTTCACATGCACTGGCTCACATGCCAGACTCACATGCGTGGACTCACATCCTCTGACTCACATGTGCAAACACACATGTGTAAACTTCCACATGCAGACTCATGTGTGAGGACTCACACGAGCTGACTCATTTTCTACTTCCTCTGAAATACTTGAACAAATTTGTGATTTTAAATCTTATTTTTTTTTTCTTATCATGTACCATTCATTATTTCCAGTTTCCACTGCTTGATATTAATCTTGATTAGGAATCAGAAACTTCCTTACTATCTGGGAATGTTTCTGGTGCTGTGCAGTGTTCATCATAACACACTGTAAATGGTGTGGTTTGCTTCTGCAAATTATCAATTCATTTGCACATTTTCAAGGTTTGTTTTCTTACTTTGGTTATGTAACTCTTGAATAGATCTTACTACGAGGGCTGCCTTCTCTCTTTAGAATTAAATTTACTTGAACCCTGCTGAAAGTCCAGATCTTTAATAATGACTCTATTTACATCAATGTGAACTTGAACAGCATCTACAGTTCCACAAGAGTTAGACATTGTTCTCATCGCTTCTCCGTAGCTGTCTTGTAGTCAACAATTTTCTCTTCCCCAGTCTCATCCTTTATTACCTGCACCATGCCCAATGTGATATTTAGCCAAAGACCTCAGTGATTCCCCCTGACCATATTCTACAGCTTCTTGTCAAAGTTCCTCCATCCTACCAGCATTCACTTCCTCTGTAGCTTGGACCTCTGACTGCTCGTAATCTCAGTAAGATTGCTGTGCTCTGTCTAATCTCCATTCTCAAAAACGTAGCAGTCGATAAAGATCCAAAAGATCACAGAAGTTAGCCTACAGATTTTCTCTCCTCTCAGACTCTGAGCTCCATACTGTTTACGCCAAACAACGTAAAACAGATGCATCAAAATCTCTATAGCTTGCTGGTTATTTATGGCAATCGGGGTTGATTATTCACTCAGTTCTTCAGCAGCAGTCAGTTACACTGTAGTTTAAAAGGCGTGGCGTTTGAGCCCCTGCAGAAACCGGTAAACCAAATGGGTTGCCTGGTCTTTACACAATGAACATGTAATGGAACAAAGTCTCAGGCAAGGAATAGATACATGATCTAGGTTTTCTAACTATCGTTTTGCTCCAGGAATGAACTATAGAGGAGAAAGAATAGAAACAAATAGACAAGTCAGAAGGCTATTTTAATATCCTAGACAAGATATGGTGGTACGGACATTCTAAGATTCATGGTAATTATTCTAATTAATTATATTAATTAATCATTCTAATTATTCATGGTAATAGAAGTAATGAAGTAATGATAGTTAAAAAATATTTGATGATGGTTTAGATATGAGATGCAACGTAACAAAGATTAGAAAGCAAGGCCCACAGACTTTTTTTTTTGACCAATATATAGAAACTGATAACAACCATTGAAATATTTTTTGTATTCCTTTTATTATTAGATATTTTATTTATTTACATTTCAGATGCCATCCTTTTTCACCATTTCCCCTCCCTAGAAACCCTATCCTATCCCCCTCCTTCTTGTTGCTTATATATCATTTTAATTACATGCATCTATTAAGGTCAGTTCTAGGTTGAGGAATTAGCAATACAATAGATGCAAATAGTCAAGGAACAAGCAAGACAATAAACACAAATAGTCAAAGAACAAGCAAGGAAATAAAAAAAGTTCTGAGAACACTCCTGTGATCACTTTCTAAGGGCTTATCAGGATGATCAAACATCTGAGTGTACTTTCCTGTCATAGCCCAAAGTCACTTTCATGTCTGAAGCCTACTTCCTTGTTCTAGCCTAAGATTTAGATTCCTACCTGAAATTACTTCTTTGTTCTAGCCTAATGTCAGATTCCTGCCTGAAACTTACTTCCTTGTCCTATTTCTTTATGAAACAGAGTGTATTTTATGCATAAATTTATATTTTTATGATAGGAATGCAATGACAAAGTACTAGTGATAACTAGTGTTTATGGCAAATATATATTTTCACAGTTCTAGAGATGTAAGGGAAAATGAAGGTCTTGGTGTAGCTGGCTTCTCTGAATGCTGTGAGAGACGGTAATCTATTGCAGACATCTCCTACTCACACATATGTGATGCTTTCTCCCTATGATTCTGTACATTATCTGTCATATGTGTTTGCACATCTCTGAATTCTACTTCATAAGGGCAAGAGACATCATTATAACTCGATTATTTTTATAGAGACAGTATTTCCAAGAAGTCATATTTTGAGAGGCTAGCTCTCCAATACACAATTCATTCCACAAAAACAGGTGTTAGAAATGGATCAGTGTTACTTCTCTAATTAGCTGCACTCATACAATCTTTTAAAGATATACACAGAAATGAAATGAGAAGCTTTCTCCATGATGTTCAGGATAATTGTAATATGGGCACCAGTGCCCATTGTCATTAACATTTACATATGATTTTTATGCCTCTGAAATGTTTCTAAATTTTACAGTTGGCCTACAATAGTTATATTAATAATTGACTCAAATATTATTTTGATAACATTCTTGGAGCTTCTCAACAATACAGTTCCAAAAGTATATTTTTGAGACATACTCTTATCTTGATGAGTATGGAGAGCTGTTTATTTGGGGGTGAAGATTGGAAAGATAATCCCCAAATTTAGTAGAAAAAGTTTCTAATTTTAATGATACTACAATTAGCTCATTTTCAGGAACAGACCCTCAACATGATGAACATAGTTATACAAACTCTAACAATAAAAAATTCTTTCGTGTTTGGTAGTACTAATAAAATACACGAAAATAAAGAACAGTCAGGAAAAGAGGCCACCCAAGTGAAAAAGTCACTTAAATAAAAATGTGTCCCACAATCATCAACGAGGTGGTGGTAAGTCTTTGAACTCACACAAAAACATGATGATTGTTCCAATAAATTTTTCTTCTACAATGGAACTACAATGTATCTTGAGAACAAACACTATTCTAATATGCTCTACATATGTTCTCATTTTAAGTTATAGATAATTCTATGTAGCTGACGCTCTATAATCATGTTTGTTATTCATTAGGTAATCATGTGAGATGAGGACAACATGAAAGAATAGATTCATCCCCAAATCAAATACAGAATCAGGTCTCTAACACGTCAGTAGAGAGCCTTATGTTTGAGATAGTCATGTTACGTTAAAGGCCACCCAGACATTTTCAATTATGTTTTCTAGAATGGTGTGTTACGCATGCACTTCAAGACTTATTAACACAGTGCTATAGTACACTTTAAATGCCAATGAGCCTATTTATTTACTTATTCTGAGAACACTGAAATATTCATGTTTCTCAGTGAAAGCCCAGCCCATGCTATATTTATTCCACATACCTTCTTTTAAATAGTTAACTTCACATATGTTATTTCACTTGATTTTTGTAACTGCCTTTGAACACACACAAAAAAATCATTATTTGTTGGCTTCTGTTTTCAGTTAACATTCAAAATAATAGAACTCATTATTACATTTTCATGCATGTATCAGTATACTTTGTTCATATTCAAGCCCTAGCTAACTCCCTTGACCCCCTTGACCACCCATTGTTCCTACTTTTCCTTCATACTCTCCCTTATGCTTCCATGTCATACATAAGACACACACACACACACATATTTAAAATCATGATTCTATATATAAAAGGAACTGTTACATTTGTCTTCCTTTTTCTTGCCTTATATTAATTTGATCTCTCTCTCTTCCTTCCATTCCCTTTACTTCCTGCCCTTTAATACACCTCTTTGTCTACGTTCATGTAATATACTTGTATGTATGTGTCTCTATGTATATATCTATAATCTTCAAGTACAATATTATTTTAAATGCAGATTACACACAAAGAGAAACCACATATTTGTCTTTCTTAGTCTGGTTTAACAACAATTCTCCTGCAAATAAGATACTTAAATTCTTCTTTAAGGCTGTATATAACTCCGGTGTTTATGTATGTACGTGTGCACATTTATATTTCATGTCTTCTAGATCTCTTCTAGTTTACTTTCATACCCATATTATTGTGAATACAGGTATCTCTGAGGTATGCTCACTTAAAAATACGAGATCAAAGATTAAGGAATCTGCTCAAAAGAACTCAGATCTAACTAGTATACCTTATATTCTGCTCATGTATTCATTAAGATAAAGGCAATGTTAAGAAGAAAAATATGGAAGCTCTTCTTTTCTTTTTTTTCATTTTTATTGAATATTTTATTTATTTGCATTTCAAATGTTATCCCCTTTCCCGCTTTCCCCTCCACAAACCCCCTACTCATTTCTCTCCTCCTGATTTTATGAGGGTGCTCCTCCACCCACCCACCCACTTTCGCCTCACCACCCTAGCATTCTCCTACAGTGGATCATCAAGCCTTCACAGGACCAAGGGCCTCCCCTCCCATTGATGCCAGATAAGGCCATGCATACATATGCAGCTGGAAAGTCCTTCTTTTCATTAAATTAATTAATTTGTTTGTTTGGTGGCTTGTTTGTTTGTTTGTTTCATACTTGGTGGAGAGAGGCTTATGTCCATGCCATAACTGTGCTGCTGAAAGAACAGGAATCAGTTCTTTCCTTCCAATATTGATGGACCTGGGCGATGGACCTCAGATTGTCAGGCTTGGTGGCATAAGCCTTGGCCTACTAAGACATCCCATCACCCTTAGCAACTTCCCCCTTTATTCATATTTCCTCCCCAAACAAAAGTGGTAGTTTAACAAAGTATAACAAAGAGAGTAGAGGGAGGAAGGAAATAAATGAGCGAAGATTCGAAAAAGCCAATGATAATGATTTAAAAGTTTAACAAATCGCTCATTGTTCTACTTTGTTACATTTCTAGAGCTTCTGTAGTATGTTGCCGGGGTTACTAAGACACTAGCTTCACCATCTTTATTTTCCTTCTTGGAAGCTAGTCTCACTCTTCAGAATGAACGTTGTTCTTCTATCTGCTGTTTAAGACCCATCACACTGACAAAAGAAATAGGCAACAAAAAATGAATGAAAGAGTTTTAGCATTGAGATACTGTTTCACTACCGCTACATAATGACTATTGCAGCGGGGAGACAGTTGCTTAGTTTGGGGAATGCTTGACAACTCAACCTTAGCAGGTTGATGAAGCATTCAGGAAAATACTTATCTTAGCACACATCTTAATTAAGAGATGTAATTGTAAAGAAACTGTACTATTCTATTAATAAACACACTTTTTGAAGCCCAGTTTAACAATCTATTTCAAGAATTTCAGTATTATTTCTACAAGTTAGGTTAGCACTATGCAACTGAACCCCAGAGATTACAAGCTGTTCTTTGTTTAATATTAAAAGATAAATATTAAAAGTGCCTACTGTCTGCTGCAAAGAGAAGTTTCCTTGATAGGGGTGAGGACTACATTTAATCTGTGAGCATAAGGGCAGATATTTAGAATGTACCTAGGGATTATGCTGGGAACTTGAAAGAGATCAAGGAGGAATATATTGGAGAATTTGGGGGAAGGAAAGGAAAAGGGTAAATAGTGTAATTATATTATAATCTCAAAAGTAGAAGAAAAACTGTCAAGAAAAACACCTACAATTCTTTTTTTTTCATTAATTCCACCAACCTTCCTGAAAATAACATAATTAAAATTTTATTCATAACTCAGAACATACATATAATCATATTTTTTATTACATTTTCTTTATTCATTCTTCTTTAGGACATCAACACTGATTCCTAAATTGGCTATTATGATCAATTGATAAACAAGGCATGCAGATATTTATATAACAAGTTGTCTTTGATTCTTAGAGTTATATACACAAGAGCTGAATGGCTGAATCTCATGAAAGTCCTATTTTAGGGCTTGGCGGAACCTTCATCCTGATTCTATAGTGGCTGGGCTCCTTTAAATTTCTGTCCACAACAACGAAGACTTGGGCCTCTTTTCCTGATATCCTCCCAGCATTTTTATTGGTTCCTTTTGTTGCTGAATTTTTATTTATTGTTAGTGTTATTATTATCCTTAGTGTGTTCATATGTGCATATGTACGTGGGGGAATGCATTGTGTGAGCATAACATAGTCTAAATATGGAGGTGAGGGAACAACTTTCAAGCTGTTCTGTACTTTCACCTTAGGATGTGCGAATCTGACTCACATTCACAGGTTGCACAGCAGACATTCTCAACCACTGAGACATCTCACCAGCCCTGGGTGCTATAACCATTCTGACTGGGATGGCATGGAATCTCAAATTATTCTTGATATATATTTTCCTAGTAGTTAAGGGTGTTGAACATTTTTTCATGTATTTATCTGCCATGTGTACTTCTTCATTTGAAAGGGTTTTTTTCAGTTCTGCCAAATATTTATTAATTGAATCCTTTGCTCATGCACGTGTGTGTGTGTGTGTGTGTGTGTGTGTGTGTGTGTGTGTGTGTGTTATTTATATCTACTAGATATGAACTATCAGGTGAATATTTATAAAAGTTATTTCTATTCTAGAGTTTGTTTCTTTATTTTATTGTTTGTTTCTTTTGCTATGCATAGTCTCTCTTTCTCTCTCTCTTTCTCTCTTTCATGTGATCTCAACGCTCTTATTTCTCAGCTACTGAATTCCTATTCAGAAAGTTAGTGTTTATGCCAAGACCTTGAAAGTTCATTCTATTTTTTCTTTAATTATTTCAAAAAGACATGTCTTATTATGTTAAGGTCTTAAATACACTAAATTTATTTTTATACAGTATTTGTAAAAAAAAAAAAAAAAAAGTACTACAATAAATATCTTTCCCTTCTATTTCCCTTGAGTTGCATCCTCTCATTTGCCTTTCAACTCAATTGTGGAGATAAGCTTAGTCAATGTGAAGCAGGCTTAATAGATGCTCTTATGGGAAAGTATACCCTTCTACTCCTTGGTGAGACTTGAGGACTGAGACTACCACATAAAGAAGTCTCAAACAGTCTTCATGAAAGCCAGAAGTCATATGAAACAGCGACCACCTCTCCAGTGCTGACCACTAAGCCACCCAGTTCAGACTATCAACACCAACCCACCAGATGACCTGAAGAATTATAACTAGATTTAGCGTCTCATCTTTTTGTTTGTTTGCTTGGGGTCTGGGTGTGTTTGTTTGTTTTTAACTCGGCTTTTGGAGTTTGGTTTATAGAAATAGTGATGTCACCAAAAAGATGATTTTCTACTTTGATCTTTCCTTATAAATCTTTTAAGGTTTCTAAAAGTAATGCAATTAGAATAACCTTTTATAACCAGAAGATGATCTTGTTTTATGAGAATAAAAGATACAAAACAGGAAAAATAAAAATGGTTGAACAAAACCAAAAAAAAATAAAATAAAATTACATCGTGTTCTTATGAGTATCCACAGTCACCAGCTTCCACTCTAGAAACACTTCAATGCCGCGGTCTACAGTAATAATTTTTCTTTTTAGTGGTGCTCCTATGACTTTGGTAACATAATTCAAGAGCTTTTGCTCTGTCTGTCTAGTTTCAAAGCCCATTCCAACACTAAGTGTGTTCCATCCCCATTTAAAAGTTACCATTACAATGATCATCAGGCAAAAATGATTAATTGCCTTTCTTGTTGCCAACAAATGTCTTCATACAAGAATCTAATATTAAAATATTTTAAAGAAACTGCCATCTGAAATCAGTGTTCATGACATTTTTGTGATTCAGTCAGTGTTCACTATAGATTTTACAAAAGTCAATGTCAGTTTATGATGAGAGCCAAGTAGTCATTAATAAAAGAATTTCAACTGTGTGGTATACATATGTTTAAATCTCTCTCTCCCCCTTTTTTCTATCACTCTCCACCTAATATAATAAGGCAAAGTCTCTCAGTTGACTCTATCTCCACATCCCAAGGCTCCATGGCCACCAGTCACTTACAAGAATTCTGGCAGTCAAAACTCTGATGTTTCCATGGCAAGTACTTCACCCTCGGAGCAATTTCCCCAAGTTTTCTACTCTGTTTTAGAGTAACTTGGTGCAAACTTTTATTTTACTTTTAAAAATATTTCCCTTTCACAGTGTTGAATATTTCTTTGATAGAAGTAATCCAGTTTTCAGGTATAGTGGTACACACCTTTAATTCCAACACTTGAGATTCAGAACAAAGAGGGTTGGGTTTGAGGGCAGACTGCTCTAGATAGGGAATTCCAGGCTAACTGTGAAAACATAGGGAGACTGTTTAAAAAGAAGAAGGAGGAAGAGGAGAAGGAAGAGGGAGAGGAGGAGGAAGAAAAGGACAAAGAAGAGGTGAAGGAAGGGGAGGAAGAGACGGAGAAGACTGCTTACCTTCTGGCCCTGTACTCTACCATCTCCTCTTATCTCTAACATTAGCAAAATACTTGCTATGGGGGGAAAAAAGCACTCAGTGTAATTGGATCCAGTTGCTGGTTTTTTGTGCCAAAATTGTGTCCAGGTATAGGAGCCAAAGTCAAAGCTCCACCTGCCCTAAATCTCCAATCCCACTCTTCCTGTGTTGTGTCCATCACACAAGACAGCCTATGAGCCGCCAGAACCCCTCTTTTCTTAGTAATAGGAAGAACAGGGCCCTACTTTCCTTTGTATCACCCAGTAAAGAAAAGGGGAAGTGTAAGAGTGCTGACAAAAGTTTCCAGGGAGAAGCCTGAAGTGAACCTTAGAAAGAGATAAAGAGATAAAGTTTGGGTACCTTCCCCATCTTGTACTTTGCTCCGTGGCATAACTGCTGTGCTTTCTTCACACCTAAAGCTGTGTCTTGCCTCACTTTCCCCTCTAAGACAGTCAGATGTCTTCACTGTGGCACGTTGGTATCTGTAAAATGATAGTTTATATCAGACCATCCTAAAAATCACATCTCCCCTGTCTTCCCAACACCCCCCCCCTTTTTCCCTGAAAACTTGCTCCAGCTGTTCCTGGAGTTTCTCAAAAGGACTTTCTCTTGGTGCACACTGACTCTAACACAGCTGGTCCAGTGCCCCTGGATGAAGACTGAGCTCAAAATTGCACTCCCCCACACCCTACTGTCTTCCTTCATAAACAGTGATGAAGAGCCACACACAGTTTGAATGTTGTCATATCTGTAATTTGAGTATTGAAAACTGCAACTGGATGTCATTGTGTCTCTAGTAACATCTGTGGGAAAGAGCAGAGGGCCTGGGTTCCTCCTTTCCCTACATCCCTAAGGCAGTGGTTCTCAACCCTCCTAACGCTGCTATTCTTTAAGACAGTTCCTCCGGATGAGGTGACCCCAACCATAAACCTATTCCATTGCTATTTCATACCTGTGATTTTGCTACTGTTCTGAGTCGTAGTGTAAGTATCTGGTATGCAGAATACCTAATATGTAACCCCTGTGGAAGGGTCGTTCCCTCCCCAAGGGGCTGTGACTCATTGGTTGAGAACCACTGTTCTGTAAGAACCTGATCTGCACCCTCAACAGGAAAGCCCTGCATCAATAAACATACACACCAAACATGTACACTGTGTCCTTTTTAATCAGAAAAGCTACCTCGCGAGAAACAGTTCCAAAAACTACATCCATTCCATATGAATATTTCTTGTGGCTATCACTTTAAGAGGCCCATAAGTATTAATATCTTTATAACTCTCTCAAGATTGTATGATTTTAGGAGCGAAAACGAAAAACATCAGAAAGTTAGAGAAGCTAAATATTTTCAGTGTTTCCATAAAGGTGGAAGAGTGGTGTCTTCTGAAACAGAACTATTTCCATGGTAGACAATATTGGCACAATTAACTTATGTTACAGTCAAAATGGACATTCTGATTTCATAGAAACGTGTTCAAAGAAACATGCCATTTAAATGTACTGAGGTGGGTTTTTACTTAATTTATTTGTGTGTGTGTGTGTGTGTGTGTGTGTGTGTGTGTACATTCTTGCATGGAGAGGCTACAGGTGCACATAATGACCACATGTGTATGAAAACCAGAAGTCAGCCAGAAGTCGGGTGTTGTTCAACCTAGGTTTTCAACTCTAGAAGTAAGACTCTCACAAATGTAGATGACGCTAAAATCCGATTCTTTTCCTCCTAACCACGCTGCCTTTTACACACACACACACACACAAAAAAAAAAAAAAAAAAAAAAAATGGGTCGTGGAAAACACTCAGGAAAGATCTGTTGAGTGATAGAGTGAATTATGAAACTAATTTGACTTACTGTCATTACATATCTGTAGGAATTTTGATTTGGCCGAGTTGATTCCACGAGAGCTCTGCATTTCCCAGCCTACTCTGCCGGCTCTGTGGTTGCTTCTGTGCCGTTGGTCATTTAGGTCAGTCAAAAGTTCTCAGAAACATGGCATCCGAAATGCTAATGCAGAGACTTCATGTGTGTGGCTATGTGGAATTATAAATAAATAAATGAGCGTATTAGGTGCCTGCTCCCATCAGCCACGCCCAGAGGAAACACATTGCTATTGTGTACGTTCTTTGCTCAACCGCATGGAAATGCTACTTTAACGGCTCTCTAAACAGTTTTAAGAGACTTAGCTCCATTCCCCCAGACCACAGGGAAGAAAGCCATGTTCTTTGAGTAGAAGAACCTTTTACATGTTGTTTACTCTCCGGTCCCCCCATAAGCCACACTGGGGCATCCCTTTGTCACCCACAGGAACACGGGACTCACGCGTGGCCCTTCCCTGCTCGTTTGCATTTGCCTCATAAAGCCCAGTTTTCTCTAACTGCATCAAGCCATGCACTATAAATCACATTTGCATCCCATTTAAAACATAAACCACAAGAGACACTGAAGAACAAAAGGAACCTCCAGCCCAGCTTTTGAGACAAAACTCCCACACATTGATAATTGGAAGCACATAAATCAGTAAGCAGACGAGGTCTCAAACTGCCGCCTCCCCTTAAGTTACTGGTCTCTCATCCACTTTCAATTCTGACAATAAATCACCGCGGAAAAGTGGGAATAGCAACACTACAATTCTGTATAACAACAGAAATAAAAGCAATGTCGAGGAGGTTACCTAACCAACCGTGCTCCGGACAGCTTCACTCCACCTTGACTGAGGCTTGTATGGACTACCTGTTAGTGTGGTCAACTCCCATTGTTAAGAATCCAAATCTCAAGTTTGTTCTAAAACATCATCTGGTTACTAACAGGCTAAGGTGCATCCTTGAGTAAATAAGGCTTAGTTAAGAAGGCCAAAGTATTTTCAGAACTATAAAAAGTAATTTTGCCCCCCAGCTTATATAAACAGTTCCTGTGAATAGTGTTTGATTTTCTATGTGAGTTTCATTATTCATCTAAGTTCCATAGTTCAAACTAGACCAAATGCCTTTATAATACAGTCCCTAAGCTTAATTACCATTTAAGGTGCAAATCCAATGGAAAATGGAAAAGCCTTTCATTATGACACAGAGCAGCTGATTCTGATTTGCTGCTGGACATGATTCTATGTGCTCTGCACACAGAGGTATTCTACAGCCAATGGGCTATTCATCTCCCTTTTACGAAAACCAGTAAGAAGGCAGCTCCGGTCGCTGCATTTTTTTTTTCCCACCTCTAAAGAACCATCAGAATATTAACGCCAGTCAACTTTTATGTCTGACTTGTCAGAAATGGCTTAAATGGATAATTATTTTCTACAAGAGGTTGAATGTGTGTCTGGCTTGAACTAGTCTGGCAGCAAAATGGGCTTTTAATTAGATTATCAGAGGGCTATTTGTTAAATTTTGGAATGCTGATAAAATTTTAAAAGCCTCTCTAATCTGGAGATAATTACCTTCAATCATTAAACTTGTTCTTGATTAAAAATCTGAAAATGAGCCTGTTAAGCCTTCAGCAAAATAGTAAGCCCAATAAAACTGAAAATAACACTGCCAAGCTACCAGCAAACTCCGGCAGCTACTAGGCCTAGAATCTGTGCAACTGGTGGGAATTAAACTAATGTTCAGAGGGAACCCAATGCATCTTGAATGAATTCTGGCCTTGGATTAGCTTTGGGACCTGCTTCAGGAAAAGCAAAAGGAAGATTTACACTTCGATAAATCTTTGAAAAGTACCCAGAGAGCAGAACTTCCTTACGTTTCAAGGTGACAAAGGTGGCAAAGGATAATGTTGATTTAACTCCTCGACTGACATTCTAGAGATACGAGAAGCAAAATAACCCAGGGCCAAACGTTACACATGTGCAGCACTGATAACCTTCGAACAGGACCTAGAGGGTAACGGGCATTCTGCTCACAACCTTTCTCCCACAGTCTCCCATCTTGAATTGCAGGTACACCGGTGTATCACTGAGGACCATGTGAATTTAACACCGTGTTTCACATGTAAAAGAGGGCCATACTGAACTTTGTTAGATGGCAATTATCATCAATACTTTATTACACAGTCATTGACTGTATCTCTTCTAGTATCTTGATAGGAATTACTACTTTGGGCCTAACAATTACCATCACAGGTAAAATGTACTGCTATTAATTATCTTGTTATACAAGTAGAGAAACCCAGCATAAAATGAATGTACAACTTTGCTAAGTGTTTCATAGAGTCAAATTTAATGAAAGCCATGTTCAAAACTAATCTATACATTGGACTAGACGCCTTTTAAACTCATGCCATCCACAGAATAACTTGTAAGTTGTTGCTAAATTATTTGCTACCCTAGATAGTTTACAAATATCCCTCAAATGGCTTTGGGATACTTTTATTCCAAAATTTACTGAGTACCTACCATGTATTGCTCTAAGCATTTTACAGTGAACAATATATAACACCAAAAGGCCTGATATATGTGTTCTCAAAGTTTCATTCTGTGTTCCAAAAGTACAAATAAGTCTTGTAAGAAATAAAATAAAAGCAAGATACATTAAGTATTATGGAGGGAACTGAATCTCTACTGGGGCAAGGACATTTCCTACAAGGCATCCTAGGTTGCTGAATGACTTAACAAGGCACTGGTACCCTCACTATTGAAGAAAGAATGATAAAAAAGTATTGCACTGTGGGTCATGAGCATGAAGAAGGAGTTTCATACAACAAAAATCTGCCTTATCCAAAATGCCAGCAAAGAAATTCTATGGCTGTTTGGATTATTTAGCATAATTAATAACATAGTTAAATAGTCCAAACTGTAGGAATGTTATTGCACTGGGCAATAATAAGGAAATGGGAAAAATAAGAGAAATTGTATGCTCCATGTTAGTCTGAACTAAAGGATGAATTATAAAGCATACAATGACTAGGACAGGAGACGGATCAACAATGGTAAAAGTGTGCCATACTAATGAAACATGTGCTGGTACAGGAGCCGGTAGCTTAAAGAGAATTTAGGAAGGATACTGAGCCCAATTTTATGGAAAAAAAAAAAACCAGAATTTCAAACAAAGGGAAGGACAGGTGAAGCCTAACAGATGTAAGTAAGTCCCACTCTACTCTAGCTGCAGTGAGTAAGTCATGTGCAGATGTAGATGAAACCCAACACAACAAGAGCTACTGGGTCCTTTTGAAAGTACAACCCTAATCCTCAACCTCAACTGCCAACCAAAAAAGACAATCTGCTTTGCCCAAGCACCTGATATAACATCTATTCTTATCATTTCATCTTTCTTTACTTTTAAATGAGGAAGCCTCGTTTGCCTCTGAGTCTTTGTGGTTACTTACATAAGGCATATATATATATATATATATATATATATATATATGTATTACTTATATATATTACATATATATATATATTACTAGTAGCACTACTACTGCTGTTGTAACTGCTTATTGTTGATGTTGTTGTTGTTATTAACTACTGATATGTTTGTATAAATAGTCCAGAGATAGGTTCATACACATACCCTTTGCACTAGATTTTATTTCCAAATGAACACAGAAGGCGAGCTCATTCACAATCAATAAAACCTGGGGACAGTCAAAGGCTCCAACAGTGGTTTGGGATCACCACAACTTAGAATGATGGTAAACTGGAAGTCACTGATGCTTTCGTTCTTCTGAACTGGATGAATGCCTCATCTTTCATTCCATCCTAAAATTCTCAAAGCCTTTTCTATTGAATCCATCCTGTGGTCACCCAGGAGGATCCCATACTGCATATAATATTGCCACATTGTGTTCACATAATGGGTCACAGAGCATTGTCAAAAATAATGGGGTTTGAGAGTTCCCCATTATGTGGTCAATCGATGGTTATGGGGTAGAATTTAAAAGTATTTAAATTCTGTTTAGCTCAAATGCTTTAAACCACTGAGATTGTTTAGCAAGCCACACACACGCATGCACACACAAACAAAGCTGTGTTTGTTACAAACCAGCTTAGAAGTTGATCTGAAAATAATGATCTATACTAAGATTCTTATATAAACATTTATTTAAGTTTTATAAGGAACCAAGCCAACATGTTTATGCTTATACATTTAAAGATGGTCAGCTTCTGAGAGATTTGTTAGGCCACTGACTTGATTTTAAAACTGATCTTAAAGGGAAAATTTGCATCTAGAGAATAGAAAAATGAACAAGCTTCAAAGAATGTATTAGATGTTTCTGGGAGTGAGTACCTATGTTTTTTTTTTTTTTTTTTTTTAAATGGGATAAGACCTAAGGATGTGGAAGCAAGATGGGCTTTTAAAGTTTAGCCATTCAGAACTGGCTGACTGCCAACTCCAAACCTGGAAAGACATCTTGAAACCTTTAAATACCATGATTTTCAGCTGTAAGGAATTCTCTCCATGTTATCAAAGTACTGAAAAAAAACTATTCTTTTATAGATCTCCAGATCCAAGGTTAAAATGCATTTTAGGAGATGTTTATTTGAAATTATTTTGCTGCTTTCCTATATAGTTCATTCCGAGTAAGATGAGGTCAGCTGGAGTTCAGATGAGATTACACCAGTAAATTGTGGAAATGGAGCAAACTTAAAATTTCTTCCTCGGTGTGATGAAAAAAAATTCCAAGAGCTATTCTTTTCATAAATAGTCTTTAAATTTTATTTCAGCTTTAACTGCTAAACATCTCAAGTACCTATAATACAACTGAATGAGAAAATTCTTTGTCTTAATTGGGGGTCTTTATACAAGATGTCATAAGAGTTAAGCTTTCTTGAATACATTCATTTTGCCATGGAATTTTCTTTTTATAATTTAACACAAAATGATTCTAAGGTAGACTCTTGTTTAGCCAGTCCATAAAGTCATGCTTCCTCACCTTTAATATTAAATAACTTAGCTCATTTTCTTCACCATGTCGCAATAGTAACTGTAGTCATACTTAACATTTGTACCATAGGTAACAGATTTCAGAAGAAAAAATCTGAGATAAAAATGTCTACAAGATTAACATCAGTCAGGACAAATAATCAGCATGGTGCACAGGTGGACTTACTGGGTTTGGAAAAATGACTCAGCAGTTAAGAGATGCACTGCTCTTGCAGAAGACACGGTTTCCCTTCCTAGCACCTATGGGGCCAGAAGTCTGTGCAACCAGGGAAGTGTGTCAGGAGCAAGGGTGAAGTTGAGACATGTCCAAACCCCAAATTTCTCATACTGAAACCATCAAGAATGGGACTGTTTCTCCTTCGTAAGTAGCCTTGAGACCTTCACCACCACCACCCTTGAGGTAGATACATAGCCTGGTGGACAGGTAATTGGTTAAAATTCCTCTCTCCTAAGGACATATCCATCAAGTACTTGGAATTCCTCTTCAAGAAAATGAAGCATTCCAAGCACCTCAGCCACAGCCAATAATGTATGCTCATCCTGAAAACCCTTAACAACTCCTCCAATAAAGAGAGCTGTTTCACTGAAACCTGTATCTGGTGAAGGCTGTTTCAACTGCACTGATGCTCACCAAGGCCTGCTTAACCCACCTACCCTGGCTAACCTTAACTCCTTCCAGTCTAGCCCAGTGCTTAGAAACCCCTAAAGGAAAAGCACTCCAGGAATGGAAGCTGGCACACCTCAGACAGCTCATAACCAGCTCAACTGAGCTCCGGGAGATAAGATAGCATCTTCTGTACTCCATTGTTCACCTGCATTCACATGAGCCCAGATCTATACCCAGACACATATATACACATAATTTAAAAAATTTTAAAGATACATATCTTAGAAAAACAATGTAATTGCATGTATTTTGATGGAATATTATGTACATGTGGTTTTACATAATCCTGAGTAATTTAAATATTGCATCACAAGTGCCTATCAAACTAAATTTACATCTCAGAAAATATTCTGGGCCATAGATATAACTGGCAATTCATTTATGCTAACCATTAAGGAAAGAAGAAAGAACAAAGCTTAAACCATAACGAAAGTAAGTTGAATGGCGGTAATCTTCCTGGAAAGAATGCTCCTTCCAGAATCCATAAATTAATAAGCTCCATGCCAGGAATGATACACCTCCCTTTAAGTTGTTGGTTAAGGGGTCTCAAGAGACTACCCCCAAACAAGACAGGCTACTGCTCTTGGTTTCTTACCACAACTTGATGATAAGACACTATTACCAAAGACATGATACACTTTGGTCAAAGAACATGGAGAAATCAAGCTCACACTGAGCTACAAACTTTCTCACTGCTGCTTAGCATTCAAAGTGCCAGAAGGATTATGCAATTGGCCACTGTAGAAAAGTCATAAACAGATGTACTCAGTCTGAGCCTTGTAGGCTACTATACTGACTAGCCTGGTGAGATATGATCATTGGTGCCATAGCAGCATGATATTATGGGGTTACTCAACTATTTTCTAATTGGATTTGAGGTCCACTTCACTGGAAGAAACTCATGCCTGGTATTGTAGAATTGAGTAATAATTTATGACTGGGAAGGTCATAGGCACTGGGGAAGAACCTATACTATTATTTTGCTAAATGAACATAGTATCAGAATGCCTTCATGATACTAATCTTTATCCCCATGGATTAGTGCAACTTTCAACCCTCATCAGAAAATAGTGACTTTTCAGTAGACAGTGATAAGTACAGAGAGTCACAACAGAAAAAAGTGCAGAGAGTAAGTAGATAAGTGGCTACATGGTGGTAGGCCACAAATAGAAAAGAATATTTCCATTGAAATACACACACACTACTCCCCCCCACACACTTTTCCCTCTCTCTTCCTCTCTCTTCTTCTGTCTCACACACATACACACACACACACACACACACACACACACACACACACACACACACACCATGTCTCAGAGAACATCAAGAAAGAAAAAAATCTAGAAGGCCATAGTTTATTTCAAAAACATTTTACTACAACATGAGTTGATATGAAAAATAAAATAATTTGCAAACCATCCAATACCAAGAGGACATTTAAATATATTGAGGCAGTTAGAATATTATTTGGCTATTTAGTTTAATATAAAGCTGCACATAACTTGAGAAAAATAGACAGGTTTTCAAATAATGATAGCATCAAACTAAGTGCTATACATGAGTAAATTGGAATAGAAGAAAATGGCTTTGCTATAACAAAAACCAAAACAGCTGTGTACTTGAAACTCTGAGTTACAATTACCTTTCTTATCTAGTATAATTTTAACCAAATCAGCTTTCCTGGGAGTTCAGTGTGGTACTGCATAAAATGAGGGGGATGTGTTTTATCTCATTAATACACCCCAATTTAGAGACATGAAAGATTCCACCTGCCATCTCCATTATACCATCTTCTAGCTTTGGAAAGTGTTTAGTACCCAAGACCACAAACCACATACCACTGGACTCCACACTAACTATGACCTTCCTCATGTCCAACTGTCCAACCAGCAGAGAGAGAGAGAGAGAGAGAGAGAGAGAGAGAGAGAGAGAGAGAGAGAGAGAGAGAGAGAGGGGGAGGGAAGGGAAGGGAAGGGAAGGGAAGGGAAGGGAAGGGAAGGGAAGGGAAGGGAAGGGAAGGGAAGGGAAGGGAAGGGAAGGGAAAGGAAAGGAAAGGAAAGGAAAGGAAAGGAAAGGAAAGGAAAGGAAAGGAAAGGAAAGGAAAGGAAAGGAAACAAAAAAGACCAGTGGTCCCTGAGCAACAGTGAAGCAAGAGTATCAATGGAGATGAACCAGTACGAGAAAATGAGGACACAGAAGATAAAACAGGAAGGCAAGACTACGAGCTGAACTTTAATGTTCTCCATGGTCCCATTTAGCTTCACTTATAAAATAAAAAGGCAAAGATACATTTATGAAAAATTTCATTCTGGCAATAAGATAGTATTAGATCCTGTACTCTACTGAGCGTGGAGCTATGTAACCCTACCTCTGGCGATACTCTAGGAAGCCAGCAAAAGATGTGGTGTTGTGCTCTCTCTCTCTCTCTCTCTCTCTCTCTCTCTCTCTCTCTCTCTCTCTCTCTCTCTCTGTGTGTGTGTGTGTGTGTGTGTGTGTGTGTGTCTGTGTGTCTGTGTGTTGCAGATGCAAAATAAGCACTCTGCCACTGAGTTAGCTCCCCATCTCTAGAAGTATATGTAATATGAGGGTAAATAGAAAATAAATGAAGGTTTTCTTCAAGGATAAAAATGGATGCAAAAATATTTATATTATATGTTAAGTTGTATTTCATTATGTATCATGTTATATTCACTCTTTTAAAAAATTGATAACAAAGAATAATTGAAAACACTAACAATCAGATTTGAAGTATCTTTACCCATAGGGAATGAGTAGCAGATGCAACATCAAAGCTGAATTTACTATTAAGACTACATAGAAATCTATTTTAGAATAGATTTTGTTGGTGGACTAGAAATGGGTGGGAATGGGGACAGGAGACACCAGGTTGTGGTATAAGAAGAAAAAGAAGAAAGTACTGGGAGAGATGACTAGAATGTGGGGGTGCAATTTCGGGGCAAGGTAGAAACCTAGTGCAATAGAAATTCCCGGGAATCTACAAGGGTAACTCTAGATAAGAACCCTTAGTAACTAGGGATTCAAAGTCTGAACCAGATATCTTCTGTAATCAGGCAAGGCTTCCAGTAGAGGGACTGTGACACCAACCAAGTCACAAAACTTTCACCTGCAGAACTTGTGGGAGTGGCTAATATAATATAAATTAATCACTGGTAACATCTTCAGAGTATTTATCTCCTCTGCTTTCTCAGAACTCGTGCATATATCCTCAGCATACATGTGCAAATTTTCCATTTATTGATCATCAAAAGAGCAATGACACCTAAATTTAACCATCATTCACTTAGCAGAAATTCCTGAGACAAGTAGTAGGCAGAAAAGACAGGGGAAAAAGAAGAACAAATAATTACATAAAATAACATTAATGTAGGCATTTTTGTGATGACCAGTAGAAACTGACTAGAAATACAGTGTTATGAGAGCTTCTAATGCCAACACTTGGAGGCTGAGGAAGAAAGAATCTTGATCGTAAAATAAAAATACCATAAAAGTACTGTGAAAAATAAACATATTATATATTTATTTATACTATTTAATACTTTATATAGTGATTTATAGATCATAGATTCACTTCCCAGAATGCAGTCAGCATACACACACACACACACACACCCATACACATATGTGTATATATATAGTCAGTATATATATATTGGATATCCCAGAACACACTATATATACCAGGTTGGCCTAAAATTCATAGAATTGTTCCTACCTCTGCCTGAGGAGGTCTGAAATTACAGATATGTCCTCCCATATCTTATTTCTAAAGAAGTTTTAAAATGTTAGAACCAAGTGCTGGAGGATGAATTCATGACCATTGTGCACAGCTCAGTAAACAGAGTAAACGCTGAAACTGTATTCCTTCTGCCACTTCTGCAAACAGTGGGAGATTAAATTTATTATAACACTTTTAAAATTTCATTTCAGATAATTGTACTTTAATGTAATAACTACACTAAAGTGAATTGAGTGTTTCAATTACCTAAATATTTGTCTTTAATTTTTCTAATGGGCCACTATAAGGAGAATAGGGCTTGCTTCATAAGTACAAGGAGAGTCCAATTACATAAAAAGCAAGGAGACATTTATGTAAGAAATGTACTTGTCTAGAAATTACATTTTAGTTATAGTTAGCTTATATGATTAGTTTTAGTAATCAGTAAAAAAAATCAAAAAGAAAGATATATAATTCTAAAAATCAATATATAGATTGTCACCAACATATGTTGACGAGCAGATTACTTTTATGAATTGTGCTGGTTAGTTCTAACTGTTAACTTGACACGATCATCTGGGAAGACCGTCTTAAAGTAAAATTATCTGAATCAGCTTGATCAGAACAAGAGGATTGTTTTGATATTAACAATGTAGAAGGACCCAGACCACTGTGAACAGCACCATTCACTAGGCTAATAGAGAACTACAGAACTTTGTAAGAGTAAAAGCAAGATAACAAATAAAGATCCATGTTAGCTCAGAGAAATTCTGTCTCTCTCTCTCTCTCTCTCTCTCTCTCTCTCTCTCTCTCTCTCTGCTGTTGACTATGGAAGCTTTAAGTTCTTGCCTTGACTCCCCAGAATAATGGGTTCTTTTGGTCAGTGACTATGTGCTATAATCTAAAGGTCGTATCTATATGGGTATTGTTTTAGGAATCATCATCAAGATGTTGAAAATATGTTAAAGATACTGTGCAGTATGAAGAAAGATGCTAGGCCAAGGAAACCTACCACCATGGCATTCCCAAACCTGTGCAAATGGATTGAAGTAACCACCTGTATTAAATACAAAGGTAAGACAAAAGTTAGCACATGCCTTTAATCCCAGCACTCAGAAGACACAGGCAGGTAGGTCTCTGTGACTTCAAGACCAGATTGGTCTATATAGAAAGTTCTAGGACAACCAGAGCTATAAAACAGATCTTGTCTCAATTCAAAGAAAACAAATTTAATTTTAATCAACAAGTATTTCTAATGTAATTTAATTATACTGTTTTTCTACACATGCGCACACACACACACACACACACACACACACACACACACACATGTTGTTTCAAGACTCTAGGTCCTATATTCTTTCCTTTGTCTGTCATCCAGACTTCTACCTATAGCTCATCAGTAGAGGAGAATATAAATTTTTTAGACATCTGCATGATTGCAGGGAAGGGTTTGGACAGGAGCAGAACAAGACTGAAGAACAAGAGGATAAGATAGTCTGGCAGTTTCTAAGTGGAAAGAGGAAAGATTAAGAACACGAGCAGTATTTTATTTCCTAGTTTTTCCCTAGGGTAAAATATGTTTAAACTAAGAAATGTTTAGTCTTTATAAAACTGTTCCGACTGTCTCTGTAGAGGCCAAGGCCCCAGGTGATGACTATTCATGCAGAGAAATAAATACATGGAAGAGGGAGTGAAAGGAACTTCAGAAATGCTTAGAGAATAAAATCACATATGTTCCATCTTTTATTTTTAAGATTTAAATGGTGATGCCTTAAAAGGAACGTCTGAGGTTTCTTTTCAAGGAAATAGAGAAATCTGGAGAGAAATGTTCTGGAAAATTTGAAACACTAACATTGACTAGTCAAAAATGCAGATAGATTCAGTTTTGATTAAATAGTAGACACATCATGAACAATAAAAGACCTAGTTTTAGTTCATGGAGCTTTGACTTTTCCAAGTTGTTTACAGCAAAGGGACTCCAGACGTGCCCATAGGAAAGCTCCCAACAAACGCTCTGCATGTGCCAGTTCATAGACGCATAATGAACTCATAAGCCAGCCATGTTGACAGCTTCATTGCTTTCAGTAAGACTCTACAAACACTTGGATATATTATAATAAACATCCCAGATTTCCTTCTTCTACTTTTTGATCCCAACATTCTTGATAAGGGTGGAGAAGAAAGAATGGCACACATTAAGAAAAGGCGTTTCCTCTCTTTTTAAATTAAATGGGTCTTTAGAGGATAACTCAAAAGGATTATTTATGGACTGTACATAACTTTTATTGAATTCGTGAATATTTTTCTCTGGTTGTTGTGATATTCTTTTTAATTGTGTGGCAGAAAGTTCTTTTCCCTTCTCAAAAGTGTTAAAATTGTTTATCGAATGCATCTGTTGCCTCCGATTCTGAATCTACAGCAACAGAACTTTTGTTTATAAACCATTGCACACGGCACACAGTGGAAATTTTGGACATGTCGGGAAAGTCTAATAGGAATATAATCAGAAAGCCAGAAGGGTTTTTAAAAGTTAGGTTTTTATCAATAATCTTCATAACCACAAGAAAGAAATAATTACACACAACTAGAAAAGCCACTTGATTGAGCCCAGTTCACACACAGCTCTTTCCCACAGCATTGATTGAATATTCCATCTCCATTTGCACAGGTAAGTGGGGTTTTTTTTGTTTTTTTTTTAAACCTTGTATGAAACTCTAGTTGTATGCATTATCTGTCTTACTTCCACAGGCTGCCAAACTTTAGAAATATAGTTGTAGGAAACTCTTTTTTCACATTGTGCAAGCACCTTTGTTGTTGTTGTTAAGGATGCATGACTAATACATCCCAGGTCTGTTTAACCTATGCTGATTGCACTGATGTCTTTTTCCTTCCATTGCAAGGAAAGCTATTTCCATAAGCTTAGCAGCGCTTGTGTGTCCCAGGCATTCCCCTGAGCACCCCTCCTTGTGACCTCCTGGACATTGACCAACCTGTGTGGTTCCGGGGCTACTGCTGTCAATGCATGTGGCCTTGAGTTGCAAGATTCCCTCCACATTGTTAGTTTATGTGCTTGCAACACCCCCACAGGCCTTAAAAGGTTGACTTTGGCTGTGGGACAGGAATCATTGCATCCATGTGGAATTGGATGAAAAGGGAAGCTTCCAACAAAGAACTAAACATAAATCAAGGGGGGCAAAGCAGAATGTTGTAGATTAGAGTCTCGGCTGAATGCACTTTATATGTTAGACCAAAACACTCAAGTCTGGGGTTGAAATGTTTAGTTATCACTTCACTCAAGTTAAAGAAACTCATGCCCATTGAGTTTGATGGTTGGATTAAATGCCAGGTACAAGAAAACACAGTTTTCTCCTCTACAATGTGAAGAAGTGTCTTTTGCTTTGCCATTCTCATCTGTTTGAACTAAATGAGATTTCCTTTGGACCACAGACGTACTTTAAGCTGCTTCAAATGTTAAACTAAAATATTCCTAGTACAAACTTGCTTTCTTTTGAGAGGCAATAAAACATGGCAATTTGAGAGGCAAATTCTATCAACCACATTTTTTATTATTATTACTATCATAATCAGTATTATTATTATTATTATCATCATTTAATAAGGGCCTTGGAAGTTTAATTTTAATGAGGGCATAGATGAAAAGAATTTGAAGTTCATGGTATCTACAAATAGATACAAAAATAAATGAAAATGAACCCCTTATAAGCAGAAAGATCTCAATAGTTCATCAGGTAGGTCTTTTGGCTCTTTATCCTTCATAGAAAGGCCACTTTATCTCCCGATGGAGGCTAGGACAGTAAATAATAGTGATTGGAACAATCCTACCCAGTGAGTATTAAATATTCCTGTTTCTTCCTATTCTGTATTAGGAGATTAGAAAAAAACATGTCTCACCAATATCCAAGAGCAATGTCAATACACATGCTAATATTAAATAGAAAATTTTGCAGGGCCCACCCCTAGACAAAGAGCTAGAGGCAACTAAGGAATGCTAGAATAGAAGTAACCTTTTCTCAAGGTGAAGCCCCCAAATTCATTACCCAATACCAAGTGGTCATCCATGAATATAAGAAACACTGAAAAGACTCAGTGAGTTGTATTCATGTACTCTGTGTGAGTGTGTGTGTAAAAATAACAATTTAAGTAGGAAAGGCCAGTTATATGAGAGGTACCAAATATGGAGAGGAATTGGGAGACACTGAGGGAAAGAAAACAATGGAGAGAAATATCATTTTAATTTCAAGAAGGGGAGCAGAGAATGTGGGGGAGCTGTATGAGGGGGTCTGGGAGGATGAGGACTGATATTGCAATGTAAAGTGAATGAATAAATAAATAAATTAATTAATTAAATTAAATAAAATAAAAACTGGTTGCTCACAGAGCATCGGATCTCAAAGTGTGATCCAAAGCTAACAGGCATTATGGGCACATAGGCACTTGATTAAAGTAGAAGTTCTCCAGGTCTACTCTCCGGGTCTACCCAAGATTTCCACAAATGAGTCCAGAGCTTTGTGTTTTTTAATAGCCCTTTATCTCCCTGAAAGTCTGATGCCTGCCCATGGGTGAGGATTACTGAAGAGTCAATATCTAGATCCCCACTCTCACTCCCACCTATTACGAGTTCTCCACTCCCCCACTCAAGAAAAAGCCATTTACAGTAACCTCAAACAACAGACACTCAAGCTTCCAACTTTTACAAAGTAATGTGTAGTTCAGAGAGAGAATCTATATATTGCCATATAAATGAAATCCTTGCTACCTAGCAATCCATATTAGATACGTAGAGAGCACACAATGGTGTGCCAGCTGGCTTCATGAGATCCATCACATTTTCTGTGAATCCAATTTCAAAGCCTAGTATAAGAGCCTTAGGGACTATGGCCAAAAATTTTGGAAGGCTTCATTGGACCAACGTAGTGAGACTGGGTGAATTATTTGTTTTCTTCTATTGCTTAGTAATAAGCATAGTACTTTTCCCATAGATAGATAGAGCTTTACTTCTTGAGGACTATACAACCCAGATAATCCTGAGAAGCCATATACATGTAATAAACAAAAATATGCAGGCTGCGTTAGAAGGAATCCTGGCAGAGTTTTGTTTGGTCAGTTCATATTTTTTTGTCTTGCTTAGTGAAAATCAATAATAACATTCAGAAAGAGTCATTACTTTCCTGTGCACTTCAATGAACAATGTGCCCACTGAATACTCAGTATTGAGGTGGCCTTTGAATTATTCCAAAGATTTTTCCCAGTTCACTGTGAAGGTTTTACTTCCTCTGGTGAAAAGAACACAGAAGAAATGCTTTCTGTAGAATAGGCTATCTCAGAAACGTGCCAGGAAATAACTACTTACAGTGTATTTTTTATCAACATCACCAATTGGGACATTTATTTTGGTTAAACTTGAAAAAAATTTGAACTTCCAAAGGAAAACTCAACAATCAGCAAGTTGGCAGGATATCTAGGAAGGCAAGGCCCAGCCACTACATGGATACTTGGCAAGGTGATGTTCTTCCAAAATGAAGGCACAAAACATTTCATCCCATGTTGACACCTACCCTAGGACCTCCTCTCTGAGCAGGCACACATTTGAAGTATGATCTGACTTCTTTATCTAGGATATAAATCCTAACCTAATATTCTAGGACAGCTCTCAAGACAGCTCAGAAACTCCCGAAAGCAGCACTGAATCAACGGGAATCAGAACATTGCCTTTTCATCCAATGTTTAAGGCCAAGCAGAAGTTAAAGCCAACAGCTCTGGTAGAATGTTCTCTCACATGTCCTGGTCTCCCTGTATTGCTACTTTAGAGAAACAGTGGTTAGCACTAGGACTCCCCTACCTCCTCTCTCTCTCTTCTTGCCTCTCAGGGTTATGGAAAACATGTCCTCCAGAAAAATGAGCCCTCAGCAGGCCTCAGTACCCACACTTGTAGCCATCACTCTTGCTGACACCCTGAGGTCAAAATATTATCATAATACTCTCCGTTACCCTTCTCCTCTGAAAAACCTCCCATATACTCCTCCTGGTTCTTTTTCAAATCCAAGGCCTCTTTGTCATTCTTACTTATTACACACACACACACACACACACACACACACACACACACACGCACACGCGTGTGTGTGTGTGTGTGTGTGTGTTTCTAAATACATAAGTACAACATTCTCATTCTGTATAATGTTAGTTGTGTGTATCTTATTCTACTAAGTAATTCAAAGCAATTTGTAAGGGAAAAACTAAGGTTTTGTATTTTTTAATCTATTTATTTTTGATACTTTTAAAATTAAAATACAATTATATTATTTATCCCCTTTCCTCCCTATCCTTATCTCCACTCTCATACTGATATATATAAAGAGAGATAGATACATAGATTATATATAGATATATAGATATGTGTATATGTATATATACATATGCACAAATAGACATATAGACATGTACACATATGATATACACATATACATATACACACAGATATACACATACACACATATGGATATACACATATATACAAATACACACATATATACATAGAGAGATTAAAAATATATATACGTACAACCTGCTGCATCCATTTTTGTTCTTTGTGTAGATTCAAGTGTTGACCACTCTGCACTGGGTAACACCTCAGGGGCCTCATCTTTGGGAAGGGCTAATTATTCTATCCAGTCATTGGTTGCCTATAGTTCTTTGTCTGGGATTTACTCCTTCCATGTTAATATGTCTAGGGACATTGACATTGTTCAGGCCTTGTTTAGGTATCCATCCCTAGGATAATTGCCTCACAGCAGACTTCCTGGCGTTCTTTCTGCCTCCTCTTCCACAGTGTTCTCTGAGCCATAGATGCAGAAGCTGTGCTACTGACATATCAGTTGGGGCTGGGAACCCTACATTTTGCCCCATGGTGGTTTTCTGGAATGGTCTCCAGATGTAAAGAGATTTCCATTGAGAAGTGAGAAGAACACTTATCTGTGGGTATAAGCAGAGTATATAGAATGTAATTAGGAAACTATACTAGCAAAGAAAATAATCACAAAGGCTTGTTTTTCTTATAACAATTGTATTGATATTAATCACATAACCTACAACTATAGATTAATCGTTTTAAATTCTACAGTTTATAAAAACGGCACCAAAACTCACAAAAGAAACAGCACAGGACAATTACAAAATCTAAAATGGTAATCATCAAATGACATTGGGGAAAACTGTATTTGTACTTGGCCCAAGGAAACCACAGCTGTTTTTAAAGTTTATCAAAATACTCAATTGTCTGGCCTGAAAAATAAAAACTCAGAAGAATAACCAAGCCTTAGTTTATTCAAGTTCAAAATGTTTTCCCAACTTCTCACTACCATTCCACTTCAAAATACGTAACTACTTAAGTGGCCAGTAAAACTTGAACCTGTGACATCAGTGAGTCTGCTCAAAGATGCAATAGGAGGACCCAGTGATGCACATTGTTCTTATTTATCATCTGTGATGTAACTGGAGGCTGTAGTGATAGTCAAGAATGCGTGGCCTCTTCCCACACTATCTGACACATGCAAAGCAGGTGCCCTTTTATTCATTAAAATCACATTGAAATGGATTATTTTTATTTTGTGTTTTTATGTATCTAAGAAACCAGACACAGCAGCAGAATAATATGCCAAACAGAAGAACATAGTATGTCAGATTCAAATATTTTGTGCCAGAGGGAGCCTTGCAGTAACCTGTTTCCAAATGGGTTTATTTCAAAATAGGGCTTTCTCTACACCAAGATAGTTTTTTTTTTCTACACAGAACCCAGATCCACGAAGCCCTTCTTGTCTGCTTGTTTACTGTCTTAGCATCCAACAGAACATGAATGACAAGAGTGATCCTCCTCCTATGGCACTATTCTTGCCTTTGCTTCCATTATCATTTCACTAGTTACATAAACAAACCCACCTTGCCCATGAAGCAATCGCAATAGCACAAGCATATTTCATGTGTGCTGTTTTCTGTAAGTTCTACAGGGTCAAGGGAGTTGACTTGCTATTAACAGAAGGGAGCACGAGCATCATCAGAACCTAAGTGGAAGCCTTCCACTGCTTGTGTCATTCCTTCTGCCTTACCTCCTAACAGTGTTCATGCATTAACTCTGGCACTGGCCCTGAGTTCAGTATTTTGAAATGTCTTTAAAAGGGAAAAAAACTGATTATGCGCTACTTGTTCATGGGTACATTCCTATTAAACTAAAAGAAATGTTTTGCCAAAATTGTATAATGTAAATCTGGTTTGATTGTATGTCTTCCCATTTTTAATAGCATATAGAAATGGGCTAATTCATAGTAGGTATTCCACAAAAAGAGAGAAAGTAAATGAAGTGGCTAGAGGCATGGTAAAGTTGGCAAAATGCTTACTGCACAGACACAAGGACCTCTGCACTCTTAAAAACACTAAGCATAGGAAAAAATTTCTATAGTCCTAGTGCTGGAGAGGCAGAGACAGGTGGCTTCCTAGAGCTCATAAGACAGTCAACCTGGCAGTATCAGTGAGCTCTAGATTCAGTGGGATAACTTATCTAAAACAATAAGGTACAGAGGAATTGAAGGAGACATCCTAGATCAACACCTGACTTACACGCACACATATAGATGTACATATCAACACTAACATGCATGTGCATGCTCACACACACACAAAAATACACACACACACATACATAGAGTGAATGAGCAAGTACCTAAATGAATGAATGCAAGAACACACTAGACACAAACTATCATACAGATAAAAGGCTAAGAGCCTCTGGCTTTTCTGGTTTAAAACAAGTGCCAAACACATGTATCCCACATATGTTTCTCTGTATAATCTTCCCACGCCCATCCTCTCCTTAATGATTTGCTTTTCCTGAAAGGGAACAATTGTAGATAAATACCAGGTGAAATCTGGTGCCTGAATAAAGTTCTGGAAGTGATTTTTGAGGTGCTAGAAGCTCCCACACATTGAGGGACCTCCCACAAGCAATTTTCTTGGGGCAGAGTCCAAATAAGAAGGTTGAGTGAAGCCTGCTCCCTGGAAAGCCATCTAGTCACCCATCTTAATCTAGTGTTAGTTTAAGGAGTTATGCAGAGCAGCCTTTTCTGCTTTCCCAAAGAGAAAGAGATAAATTGAAAGCAGAGCATCTCTTGAGATCCCATGGGAAAACTGAAGGGCACAGAGGATGCCATCCTTGTTGGCAGGAACACAGTAAGTACAGTTGCAAACCATTCATGCCATCTTGACAGAGTCTTAAGTCAAATAAACTTTAAAGGAGCAATAAAAATGATGGAGGACAGGTGAAAACCAGTGGTTACTATACAAAAGACACTAGCTTTGTTCTAACATTGTGGAACCCTTCAATGCCACAAAATGAAGTTTAGCCTTCAGTGAAAGCTTCCAGGCACAGGGATAAAGATACTGATACCCTGAGGTCAGCCTGGGTAAACTAAGGCAATAAAGCCTAAATGATATGCATACTCACCAAAAATACATGAACAGTTTATTTTTTTTTAATGACTTGCAGTAGAGACCTCTGTGGCAGATGTACTGTTAAATGTCCAGAGAAGTGAGTCCAGGAAGATGAAAGAGAACAATGGTTGTATAACTATCATCCCTCTCACAGGACATCACCTCCTACCTGTGGCCCCACTGTCCCATTTTCCTAGGCTGGTCACCTGACCTCTCCTTCATTCTGGTGAGTCCCCCAATTTCTTCACATGCATCTATCTTGTGCTTAGCCATTGCTATTTTCTCTAACTTACCATAAAAATCCTGAACTCCCCATAGAACAATGTTCAGTATCAATAATGACGTGACGGTGAAAGTCGCCTTAGTTCTGAGCAGACACCATGACCATCACAACTCTGTTTTCTTTTTTTAATGTACATTACATCCCAAGTACAGTTTTCCCTACTTTCATTCCTCCTAGTCCCCTTTCCACACCTCCCCTATTTCCTAGAATCCACTCCTTCTCTGTTCCCTAAAAAAAAAAAAAAAAAAAAAAAAAAGCAGACCTCCCAAGGACCTGACAAACATAACACAACAAATTACAATAAGACCAGGCACAAATCCTCATATTAAAACTAGATATGAAGTGGGTGGAGGAAGACAGTACTGGGTGAGACAACTGAAATTTCAGAACTTCAAGGGAAGGGTTGTTGTAGAAACCTAGTGCAGTGGAAACTCCCTGGAATCTAAGAGAATAATCCTAGTGACGCCTCACAGTAATGGATATGGAGGCTGAACTGTCCATCTTCTATAATCAGGCAGGGATCACAGCAGTGGGACTGTGACATCAACCCAGCCACAAAACCTTCGACTTGTCTTCAAGAATTATTGGTAAAGGGAACCTACCAAAAGGATACTGATAACATAAACACACAATGAGATGAGCCTGGAGTGTTGTTAGATATGCATTTGGCTGGAGTGAACCTTCTGGGCCTATCTGGGCTGTGTCTACTCCTACTCTGTAGTTCATGGACAAGCCTGATGAAACATGAGCACTTTGTGATGATGGTGGTGGTTTTTCTGTTCTGCTTTATGGTAGGTGGGCTCTAGCCTGCATAATGTTGAGCCTGTAAGAGCCAAAGAACATGGAAGACACAGAAAGATTACTAAACAACATATACTGGTTTTAATGTACATGCAAGAAATGTAAAGAGAATGTTCTTCCTTCCTTCCTTCCTTCCTTCCTTCCTTCCTTCCTTCCTTCCTTCCTTCCTTCCAAGACTGATGTGTAGGCATCGAGGCCTTTGTATAGAACACTACAGTTTTAAAATTTTGGCTTTATGGTTTCTGGCAGATTAATTGGAAATGCTGCACTGTTCATGTATTTTTCATATCATTGGAATTTTAGAGGACCGCTGTGCAGAAGGATGTGAAAGTTGCCTCTTGTTAAATGCAGACACTTTGCTAAAACCTTTATCATGAAATCTGCCACTCTTCTCCCTAAAAGTGACAGTTCAGAAGGCGGACAGAGTAATTCTGACCAGGACATCCCATGTTGTTGGTTTGGCTGCTCTGATTAAAACCTTCTGTGAAGTAAGGCCCTTGCGTGATAGTCCCAGTCACAAATTAAGACGATGACAGTATGTTGACCCACTAAACATAGAGCCCAGTGGTTCATAACGACAAGCAGATACGGTTACTTCACCGCTTGAAACTGTGTTTTCTACCCCGGCACCACCAATGGGGGAAGAGACTTGTTTTAGAAGTCACTTCTTTGGGGCACATGTAAGTCCTTCTATGGAAAGTTACAAAATTCCAGGAAATCCCACCTGTGAATGATTGTGATGTTTAACCCTGAGGTTAGTTTCTCTAATGCTCATTCCATGGAAAGCTGCCCTCCTCCCCCCATCTTTAGTGGTTAGATTGTATAAGACTAGCTCAAAACCATAAGCCTGAAAAAACCACAATTTCCCCCCAAAGACCATATTGCTAGTGACATAGTGTGAAGGCTACAGGGTTAGCAGGTTAGCCTCGTAACTCAGAGAAACTGGAAGTGGCCTCTAAATAGGGTGTTAGAAGCCACGATAACCTTTGGGTCCTTTGAATGGGTTTTTTGTGTGACATAAGCAACCAAATATACGACCAAAGTCATCATTACTCTACTTCTGGAAGAAGTATTGTATTCATATTTATATTTTGAAAGTGTAAATTCTGGCTTTGATTAAGCATGAAACAGGTTTAGTGAGCTGTTTGTAAGATAGTGTGGCTTTATAACAGTCTCGTGCTTGGCAAGTTTGCTCAGGAAAAGTTGAACAAAATGTTTTTTCGTTATTCTTAATTTTTTTAAGGTATAGTGTTTTATACAATGCTGTTTAATCTGTCTTTTAGTGGTATAGTATTTACAGTAGAAAGGTTGTTCAGATGATGTCTCAGGCAACTCAAACACCTGGGTAGCATAAATCTCCTAAAAACATTTCTACTCTGTTAACTCTTTCGTTTCTAAGATTAAAAGAGTCTTTTTCAAAAAGGCTGGTGACTGGCTATAAAAATTTCAAATATTATATAGTCATGAAAATTAATAAATATATTCAACATTAACATATGGAGTAGTACAGAATAGAATTTAGATGTTTCAGGGCTCCAGGTTATTAATTGCATTGTCAAATCATATATTTAGTTTATGCCTTTGTCTCCCTATTTCTGGATTCTACATTCAAGGCCACTAATAATTTCCATAGTGGAAATAATTTCTTGGATGGAGGAAAATAGTTTTCTTCATTATAAAAGATCCATAAAAAATAAAAATGGAAACACAAACAAGAGATATACATAGGTTAAGAGTTATTCATATTTTCATTCTGTACAAGATAAACCAAATGTATGTGGAGTTAGAGTGGAATATGACTCTGGGTAGTCTATTTATAATAGGCTCAAATGCTTTATAAGGTGTTACTTAACATAGTTAATTGATTTAACTCTGTCATGATGAATATTTACTCAATTTTAGCTAAATTTACTTTTGAGTGTTAATATTGAAAATGATTGCATTCTGGTAAAGAAATTCAATAATAAAGGCATGTAGGAGTAATTTAAAGCAATTTTACTATTAGTTGTTTATAAGGAATACACATGCACATACATGTGTGTACATAAGCACACACATGTATATAATACAGACTGTCTATTGTAAGATCTGTGGTTCTACACACCCATTAGTTAATTAGCTGACCTCAAAATTTCTCACCACCATCTTTTAGACAAGTTTTTATACAAGTCCAATATAGTCTCACTTTGCAACAGAGAATGATCCTGAACGTGTGATTCTCCAGTCTCTACCAGTGCTAGGATCACTGTCTTGTAACATCACACTAGGTACTGGGGATTGAACACAGAGATCCGTGCTCTCCTGGCAAAACACTCTATAAGCTGAGTTACATCTCAAATTCAAATTTCAGAAGCTTTAGATATCCATCTATATTTTCCAAAGAGTGGTTAATTAATTTAAAAATGGAATATTGAGAGGTTCTTGGTTCCCAGTATCATCATGAGGTTGGTAGTTGTTACTCAGGGGGAGCACTAAATGTCTTGGTCAATGTATATGGCTAATACTTAAATGTAAGTTTACAGTTCATAAAATGAAGGGTACCATCAGAGTCAACATAACATTTGAAATACTCTTTGTATACAGCATCCTGCTTTTAGTATCAGTTTTTCTTTTCATGATTAAATTTGAGGCTTCATGATGCTAAAGCACAGATTAGAAACAGTTCATATCAAGTGTCATTCCAGACTCAAATATAACTCCTAAAAATAAATATATCAGTTATATTCCCATGAGATAAATGTATCAATTATTTTGTGAAAAATGTATGTTTGTATGGGCCCATATTTAATTGATCTGGGCCAGTTAATAAAAGTAGTGGAGTAAATACATAACATATCTTAATTTTTAGTGTGTATCATCTTGTTGTTAGACACCATTGTAGGAATTCTGTGGCTGTACTTGAGATGTATAGTAAGTCTACAGAAGCTAGGGTGGCATAAACATGAGCTATTGTGAAAATATTATTAATTTAAAGTAAATATGTATTCTAGTAAGGTAGAAAGGCTACCCTATCATGAAGGCAGGATCTATTTATTTGCCATAATATATTTCCCCTTATATGGTCCTTGTTACTGGCATATAGAATGTTTGATAATAGCAAGAACATCCTCCCTGATCTTACTCATCACCCACTGTCACCTTGCCACCACATTTTCTTTAAGCTACTGAACATCCAATGAACAGACTTTTGAAGGAGGCAATTTGAAATTAATAAGCTGGTCATCTTGTCCACTCATTTACTAAAAACTCACATTTCAAGGGTCTCCATTAGATGTACACCTGCCACAATATATTTTTTTGTGTTTATTTCAAACACTCCACCCATACAGTTATTATGTGACAAAACTTTTCCACATATCTTGTCACTGCAGATAAGGGGCTCACAATAAACCAAAATACAGATATGGATATCACTAAAATCAACTTGGTGAACCAATAAAACTTATTGGTTCACCACTGTAAGTATGGGTGAGGAGTTTCTTACAGGAGCAGGAATGATTCAAAGACAGTTGCATCACTAAAGGCCATTCCAGTATGGGTGATAGTTCACTGAAGTTGGGAACCTGGAGCACACTGCACAGTCTGTAGGTAGCTCAACAGGTTGGAGAGTGTCCATTCCAAGTGACTCAGTTGGCTTAAAAATCTTCCAGGCATCTTGGTTACTTTCTGCTTCTTCTAGACATCTGGTCTGATCTTAGAGTTTTCTTTGCACTCAGCTTGTCTGAAAGTGACTCTCAGCAGCTTGGCTCTGGTAGGAAGACTATCTGGGAATCTGATCAGTTTTAGGGACTTCCTGAGGCTAGTCTGAGTCCTTTATCTTCTTGCATAAAGAGCTTTCTTAGAGGATGGAAATGTTTCAATCTGGGAGGAAATTGTTGACCGCAACAGAAATTTCACAAACCTCAATTGTCCTCTTATATTGTTCTTTCGTAGGGTTGGCTAGTCAATTAAACATTTGGCTTGTTTGTTGTGGCACAATTTCAGCACTTTTAAGGCTAAGACCAGAGGATCATGAGAGAGAGGCCAGAGTGGGATAAACAGCAATAATGTGTCTCACAAACAAAATGGAAATCAAGCAAACAAGTAAGCAAAAACAATGGAAAAGTATCACCAGCCAAACAAGCCGTTATTTATGAACCAGAACTCCATGCTTACCTACAGTTTTGAGGATGACACCTTTCCATTTTTAAAGCCAGTTGTATGTAGCATTGTATCTGCACCCTTTCAGCTACATCAGAGAAGTGAAAATATTATGCTTGAGGATGCTAATAAGGAATTGTAGAGATAATCTCATGAATCTTTGAAAGTAAGTTGAATGATGTGTAGCTGAATCTCCCAAGCAACATATAACAGTCTGCCTACAGACTGTGGAGTGTGCTCCAGGTTCCCAACTTCAGTGAACTATCACCCATACTGGAATGGCCTTTAGTGATGCAACTGTCTTTGAATCATTCCTGCTCCTGTAAGTAACTCCTCACCCATACTTACAGTGGTGAACCAATAAGTTTTATTGGTTCACCAAGTTGATTTTAATGATATCCATATATCATTAAAAGCCTACCTGTATTTGATGGTGGAATGTTGTTATACCCGGCTGGCTTTAGAGTGAGAATATTCAGAAAACTGTGTTTCCCAGTCTAGCAGTTGTCTTTGAAAATCTATTCAATATTAATGCCAATAACATTTACTAGTTACATGGTGATTGTGTCTATAAAATTTGAGCTATAGAATATATTTTTACCCCTTTTGCAGCTAATGTGGATGTTTGTGTGTGCGAGTAGAAGTACTGGTGTATGCTACTTTCTAAAAAGTAAGCATCTTTCTGGTTCTAGTCTTATTTTTCTAGTTGCCTCTTTCTGGATGTTGGCCTGTGCATATAAAATATTATATAAATATAAATCAATTTAGGCTACGGTCTCGAGCATTATATTTTAGAAGGTGTTAGAGAAATAATTCAGAAAGAACTTTCTAGGATAAAGATACATCTTGGGTACAACACAGTTTAATATGCTTTTAGAAAAGGTTAGATAATTGTGAGAGAAAATGAGCAACTAACTTCGTGCTTCTCTGTTATCATAACTGCTTGGCATTTACTATATAAAAAATATTCGCCGGGCAGTGGTGGCGCACGCCTTTAATCCCAGCACTTGGGAGGCAGAGGCAGGTGGATTTCTGAGTTCGAGGCCAGCCTGGTCTACAGAGTGAGTTCCAGGACAGCCAGGACTACACAGAGAAACCCTATCTCGAAAAAAAAAAAAAAAAAAAAAAAAAAAAAAACAAAAAAAAAAAAAAAAAAGAAAAAAAGAAAAGAAAAGAAAATATTCAATTTATTCTTGGTAACTCTATCACTTGACCACTCATTATCTCATAATTTCACCTTTTATATCACCAGAGTCCAATGGTTAGTCAGGAGATGTTTGCAAAAGCAAAAAGCTTTGTCTAAAGACAGTATGTGTTTGCTCTGAAACCATAGAGTCATTGTATCATCTGAGCCCAGGTTTTGCCATGGGTAGTAAGATGGTTTGAATGAAAATGGCCCCCATAGACTCATAAGGAGGAGCACTATTAGGAAGTGTGACCTTGTTGGAGTAGGTGTGGCCTTGTTAGAGGAAACTCGTCCTTGTGACAGGGGCTTGAGGTTTCTGAAGCTCAAAGAAGACCAAGCGGCTCACAAACTCTTCCTGCTGCCTGCTGATCCAGATGTGGAACTCTCAGCTATCTCTCCAGTACATGTCTGCTGCATGCTGCCATGCGTCCTACTATGACAATAATGGACTAAAGCCCTGAACCTGTAAGTCAGCCCTAATTAAATGCTTTCCTTTATAAGAGCTGTTACTCCCACAAGTTCTCTGACACCATTACCCTGGCACATCTTACAGACAGGTCGTATACAGAGAGTATTGCATATACATATACACAAGCGAGGGCGACAGCTGCTATATATCACAGTGAGAAATCAGGCCTACACACACACACACACACACACACACACACACACGCAGACATACAATTAACAATTAACTGAGGCTTCAGCTGTGATGTTCACATCTTTTTTAGGCACTCATAGATTCCTCCGACTATTGCTAACAGCTTCATCCCCCAGGGTCTACAGTGGTATGGAGCCTGATAGGAAATCTTTCATAAATACTCATCTCGCTCAATCTGGAATTATAGACAACTCCACCCCACCCCACCCCCGAGGGGGTGGGGAAAGAAGAATCAAAAGACAAAGCAGATGTGGATGGACACATTTCTGAATGGTCTTCTGAAAGGAATGTCTTAGTTAGAGCAACATAAAGATCTGAGTGGCTCCATATGTCCAAGTAGCTTGGATGCAAGCTGAAAGTGTGTGCACTTCTGGTGCATGCACACAGACTTTTCTGAGTGTCTCCTTCCTCTTCCTATCCCTCACAGGGGCTCTAATATCGAGTCTCCTAGCTCATCAGTGCTTTTTGTGTGTGTGTGTGTGTGTTGATGTTTTATTTTGTTTTGTTTGTTTTTCATTCTCCATTGAAATTCATATAAAATAGATTCTTTTTGAACTTTGGACCTAACTGAGCACTGGAGAGTGAACATAGATATTTGTACATGGCAGAAAAGCTCTTTACCAACTAAAACATGTTTACTACATGTTACTAGCCCCAGTTTACTATATTTTATATAATAATGGTGATGTAATGACATTGGAAAACTTCAATGAACCCAGGCCTATGACTTAATCTTGGGGGGGAATTTATCTGTTCTTTAAAATAGTTGTGATTGGATATTGTCTCTACAGGTTCTCCCTCCCCTTTGGGTCCTGGGAGCCTCTTGCTTTCCCACTCATCTCCAAATTTTTAACCCAGAATTGCTACTATCTAAAGGAAATACTGGGACAAAGTGTGGAGCAGAGACTGAAAGAAAGGCCATCCAGAGACTGCCCACCCTGGGGATTCATCCCATATACAGACACCAAACCCAAACACTATTGCTGATGCCAAGAAGTGCTTGCTGACAGAAGCCTGATACAGTGGACTCCTGAGAGGCTTTGCTGGAGCCTGATCAATACAAATGTGGATGCTGGCAGGCAACCATTGTACTGAGCACTGGGTCCCCCATGGAGGAGTTAGAGAAGAGACTGAAGGAGCTGAAGGGGTTTGCAACTGCACAGGAAGAACAACAATATCCACCAACCAGACTCCCCCCTCCCCCCCTCAAAGCTCCCAGGGACTAAACCACCAACCAAAGAGTACACATGGAGTGATCCATGGCTCCAGCTGCATATGTAGCAGAGAATGGCCTTGACGGACATCAATGGGAGGAGAGGCCCTTGGTTCTGTGAAGACTCGATGCCCCAGTGTAGGGGAATGCTAGGGTAGTGAGGAGGGAGTGGAGGGGGTCTTGGGGAAGGCACCCTCATAAAAGCAGAGGGGTGGATGGGATAGGGGGTTTCCAGAGAAGAAACCAGGAAAGGGGATAACATTTGAAATGTAAATAAAGAAAATATCCAAGAAAAGAAAAGCAAAAAATACTTTAAAAAAAAAAAAAAAAGATTGTTGTAACTGATTTAGTACATCTCCTATTTTCTTTGTTTCTCCTGTGCCACTACAAATGGATCTATCCTCTTGGGCCCCTGGCATCTGGGACTTTCTAGTGGTTACCACCAGTTCCCCTTCCTCCACTGCTGCACACCTACTTTCAAATTTCAAATGCGGATGTGCACAGCCAAACATTGGACTGAGCTCAGGGACGCCAATGGGGAAGTTACGGCAAGGACTGTAGGAGCTGAAGGGGTTTGCAACCCCATAGGAAGAGCAACAGTATCAACCAACCAGACTCCCCCAAAGCTCCCAGGGACTAAAGCAACAGCCAAAGAGTACACAGGGGGTACCATGGCTCCAGCTGGATATGTAGCAGAGGATGGCCTTGTCGGGCATCACTGGGAGGGGAGGCCCTTGGTCCAGTGGAAGTTTGATGACCCAGGATAGGGGAACACTAACGTGGTGAAGCAGGAGTGGGTAGGCAGGTGGGGGAGCACCCTCATTGAGGAAGGGGGAGGGAGGAGGGGAGGAGGGGCTTGTGGAGGACAAACTGGGAAGGGGGATAACATTTGAAATGTGAATAAACAAAATAACCAATAAAAAATGAAAGGAGAAAACAAATTTCTTTGCCAGTCACATGAAAAAGCATCTATTTTTATTTTCCTCATATTTACACCCTCACAGATCCTCCTGAGTGTCAGCAAGTGCAGAGCATTAGGAAGTTAGTCTAAGTACAGGTATACTTCGTAACATAAATTCGTACCTAATACTTACTCGTGCCAGAGTAGCAGTGAAAGTGGATACGGCAGTGGAAACGGACAGTGGTTTGAAAGGAGACAGGAGTGGACAGGAGTCAAAATTTTCTGGTTTTGTTCCTTTGATAAAATGCATAATGCAGGGAACGGTAGTTTTGGTTTATTGTTAGGAATAAAGTCTATCATGTCAGGAAAGTTCTGGAATGGTGGCAGGAGCAGGAAGCTGGATGATAATTTTTTCATCCATTTGCAAGAAGCAGACGGGGAAGAGGAGGGTAAAGCAAGAGGGAAGGAGGGAGAGACAGAGGGAGAGAGAGAAAGAGGGAGGGAGGGAGGGAGGGAGGGAGGGAGGGACAGAGGGACGGGACAGAGGGATGGAAGGACGGAGGGACGGAGGGACGGAGGAACAGAGGAAGAGAAATAACCCTTCAAAGCCCATCTCTAGTGACAAACTTTTTCCATCAAGGCTCTGCCTCTTAAAGGTTTCATAAACTTCCCGAACACCACCCACAGCAGGAGACCAAGTGTTCAAATACATGAGCCTACTCAAACATTCATAGTGATTAATGCAGAAAGGTATAGCAGCCAGGAGATCAAGAAGGACTCAGAAGTCAGTGACAAAAATCAAAGCAGGCAGAATCGATTTGATCAACAAGGAACACTAATAAAAGAAAAAAAAAAAATAGAAGAAACCAAAGCTGGCAGGGATCAAAAGTTTAGCAGAATGCAAATGCTTTTCTAAGGCAATAGGGGCTCTCTGTTGGGTGTTGGGTGGTCTGCTTTATACTACCTACATCCAAATAGCACAGCTTGGGGGAAAACCTGTAACAGTTGCCACTAGTTAAAGGGCATTCTTAGGAGGCGGGGAGAAAACAAACTCATGAGGTCCTGATTGTGGAAATGATAGAACAAAGGTGTTCTGAGTGTAAGAGATGGTAGAGAAAGTAGAAACAAATAGTGTGGGCTTGCTCCGGCTTTACCCACCAAAGAGCAGCAGTTATTGGACTTAACTCCTCGCTGTAAACAAGTATAAAATCTAGACAAAACATACATAACAACTGTTTGTGGGCACTGGGTAGCAGCCAATGCAGGGCTGTGGTCCTCAGAAAGAAATAGGCAAACAAGATAAACATCACATAAACCCAAGATTTCTCCCTGGGAGCATTTTCCAGCGCACAGCTCAGGGAAGGAATCTCTAAGCAAAGACAATCATTGTTACTGGACAGCAGAAACAGAAAGCAGAATACAGAATAGCCAAAGAGCATTCAAATCAAAATAGTTAGATCTCAACGAGGAAAAGCTACAAGGGAGACCTTTCAGTCTGACTGAAATTTCCCCTCGAAGATGTTAAACAACTTCCAAGACTCGTGTATGAATGTATGAAAGACCAAGCTTTAGAGAAAACTATTGCTGACACACTGGAGAGCAGAGCGGAAGTCTATAGAGCCACACATACAGTTTATATGGAACCCGTGATATTTGGAATTCCAAAAATGCTTCATCTAATAATGTAGAATAAACACCTTTACCACTATCATGCATGTAATCCTAGAACTCAGAAACAAAAGACAGGACAACATGAGTTTCAGGTAGCCTGAGTTAAATAGTGAGTCCACCCATGTGCTGGAAGCCAAACCCAGGAAATTACCTGCTGTTCTAAGAGAACCTCAGGAAATTACTTGCTGTTCTAGAAAGACTTGTCAATACAAGGTTAAGAAAGGACATTTGCAGGTCTCACGTCCCAGGAACTTAAAGAACGTCTGGCATTTCCTTGGAGCTGGTTATGACAATGGGATGGTCTAGGGCAATAAGGATATGACAGTGGACTGGTCTTAGACAATAAGAATTCAATAGTAGGATAGCCCTAAGCAATGACCCTCGCCCAAACTTCCCGGTTTGCCGTGTTCTTATAACCTGCTCCCAAAATAAAGTTTCAGAGCTTGATGAGAACCCCAGACTTGCTCTCATTCTTTGTGTTTCTTGTCCTTTCATTTTTTTGCCCCCTTTCCTAAGGTCTTGTCGAATTCCCCGCGGGCCAGGGCACCCATGTATGTATGTGTACATATGTGTGTGCACATACATGCTTAGATTAACAAACTGTCTTGATTATAAGGTGTGTATACCCTGAAAGGAAGTTTCTTTCCCTAACAAAACTTTAAACTACCTCAGCAAGTCAAAAGTAATCTATAAAAATCTTGCTATCTGTCAGAACAAATTTAGCCTTCTCAGAAGATGGCATAAGCAGATCACCTAAACCCACATACAATATTACTTACACAATTAAAAACAGGTACGAAGGTACATGCTTGTAATGCCTGTATTTGGGAAGTAGAGGCAAGAGTATCAGAAGTCCAAGGCTAACATCCCTATATAGCAAGTTCAAGATGAGCCCACAGTACTGAGTCCTTGTCTAAAAATAACAAACAAAAAATATGTTTAAAAAAGGGTAAGGATCAGTAAAAATGAAAGATAATAATCCAGTAATTGGTTGAAAAATAATATAAAGAACCAGAGTCAGAAGTGTTTGAAGTGGGGTTGAGGATTTAACTCAGTGGTAGAGAGCGCTTGCCTAGCAAGTGCAAGGCCCTGGGTTCGGTCCTCAGCTCTGAAAAAAAAAAAAGAAAAAAAAAAAAAAGACAAAATAACAGAAAGTGTTTGAAGTAAAAATGTGATAGTTAACACACTGTGCTCTAGAATAACTATAATAAAAAGAGCTTCCCAAGGACTAAACAACCAACCAAGGAGTACACATGGAGGGGCCCCATGGCTCCAGCTGCATATGTAGCAGAAGATGGCATTGTCTGGCATCAATAGGAGGAGAAGCCCTTGGTCCTGTGAGGGCTTGATGTCCCAGTGTAGGGAAATGTCAGGGTGAGGATTTGGGAGTGGGTGGGCAGGAAGGGGAGCATCCTCATAGAAGCAGGGGGAGGGGGATGGAAGAGGGAATCTCAGGGGGGAGCTACGAAAGGAGATAACATTTGAAATATAAATAAAGAAAATATCCAAGAAAAAAAGAAAAAAATGTAAGAAATGGGAGAAGAGATGGACCAAATAAATCAAAAAATGGAACATCCATGGAATTGGAAAATATATTTTTAAAGTAATTATTAAAGAATTCAGAAAGACAAAATATGTTATCTAAAGGTAAGGATGCATTATACAGACTTAGAAGATTCGAAATAACAGAAGATGAGATTTGCAAATCTGAAGTCAACAGAAATATATCTCCAAAGAAGTATATAGAGACTGTAAACTGCTACATAAAGTGATTAATATTTTCTGATGGAGCTAAATTAACCCTAAACTGAAAGGTATTTTAGACACATTTTGGCAAGTGTTGAAACATGTCTGGAAAGAATAAAAATGATTCTTAGTAACTTAATGGCATTTCAGAACAAGCCCCAAATATATAGAGAAATACAAAGTAACCCAACATTCAACAACACAAATTTTCTAGAATATGTGTTGTATTTGGGTTCCCAGATCCTGCATGCAATATTATCTGAAGGCTTGAAGACAGGCCATAGTACAAGGTGGATTTTGTAAATCTTTGAATAAGTTCTGAAAAAAATTAGCTATTAATATTGCTAAAACAAATAATTAAAATTGTTTTGAAAGCAAAAAAAAAAAAAAAAAAAAAAAAAAAAAAAAAACGGAAATGAAACAATGCTCCCTTGCCCTCTTGTCATGCATGCAAGACCAAAGCAAAGGAAAATACAATTGAGCCATATTCAAAAAAGAATCCACTAGGGACTGGTGAGGTGGATCAGTAGTTAAGGGCACTGGCTGCTCTTTCAGAGGTCCTGAGTTCAATTCCCAGCAACCACGTGGTGGCTCACAACCATCTGTAATTGGGATCTGATGCCCTCTTCTGGTATGAAGATGTATATGCAGCAGAGCACTCAGCAAGTAAATAAAATTAGAGAAAAGAATAAATAAATAAATAAATAAATAAACCCACTAAGGATCCACACTGAGAAAGAGTCATAGATATAACAGCTTGTTTTTAAAACAAAATCATGATGACAATGCAAAATATAAAAGATGATTTCTTCAAAGAATTATTTCAAATAGTTGCATAGCCATACAAAGAAAGAAAGACATGTGTATCTGAATACAAAAAGACAAGGAAAAGAATCAAAGACTGCTTCTATCCCAGTACGTATAACAAAATTCAAAGTGGGGCTTTAAAAATGGTTTAGCAGTTAGTAGTCCACACTGATCTTCCAGAGGACCTGAGTTAGGTTCTACAGCCATCTGCATTCACGCACACACACACACACACACCACACACATTGATACGCATACACACACATGTACATACACACACACACACACACACATTGATATGCATACACACACATGTACATACACATACACACATACACATCATATGCATACACACATGTACACATACATTTTTAAAAATATTCTTTTAAAAAGAAACCTTGAAATGTATCATACACCTAAAAATATGACTTAACGGTCAGATTTTTTTTTTTTTTTTTTTATTTTTTTTTTTTTTTTTTTAGAATACCTAGAAAAATACCTATTGACCTTGGTCTGGGCAAAAATTTCTTAAACTAAGATATAATACAGACTATAAAATAAAGTGGATAAAGTGAACAGCAAAACTTAAGATTTGCTTTTCAAATATCCAGCTCAAATGTGAAGAGAAAGGCTGGTGCCAGGGAGCAACATTTGCAGCATATCTCCCTAACAATTGACTCGTATCTATATTATCTGGAGGATTCTTTCTATTGAAGAAGAACTACACATGGAAATAGACAAAATATTAAAGATTTATCAGAGATACATAAATTCATGAAATGATAACTGCTATAATTACTCATCAGAATTACAGTTAGATGCCCCTGTGGTCTGACAATCCTGAAAGCTACCAGGGATGCTGCTGACAGCTGATGAAGATACAACTGAAGCAAACAGACACGGTGAGGATAGTGCAAGATAATGCAGACATTTGCAGAAAACAGCTGATTTTCACACATTTCATATACACTTGCCATATGACTGAATAGTTCCATCACTATATACTTGAAAACGGTACTAACAAGCTATATGAGAATGTTTGCAATACTCTTTTCCATAATAGTCTGATACTTTATTGGAAAGAATGATACCAAATGTTCTTTCACTGGTCAAATAACCAAATTATGATCTGTCCACTATTTGCACCCACAAAAAAAGGAATACATCCCAAGAGCGTCATGCTAATGATCCCAGCTAAGTGTTAAAGCCGACTAAACTTGAATTATGCTTGAAATTATTAAATACATAAAAACAAGCTGATAAAAGTCTGTTGGTGATTTCTGGTGCCAGTAAGGGACATTAGGATTTGACCACAACTAGCCATGAGAGAACTTTTGAGAATGAAGGAAAATATCTGAATAATCATTAAACCAATGATCCTTCTATATCAATGATTAGTCTGTAAAGATTCCTCAAGCTCCACACTCATGACATATTCCCTTCTGTATGAATAGCATAGAATAATTAAAGATCTTAAGTGTTTAAATATAAAAATATGACAGGTTTGACAAAACTCACTGAATTATATACCTACGTAGATGATGTTAATGGATACATATTAACCTTCAGAGTGTTTTTTTAAAGGAAAACATACAATTTGGTGTAAAGCGAGATTGTATACACAGGTTCAGTGCTAAGAAAACCTTAATACTGTAGAAGGCATTGGAGTTAATGGGGGTTCACTGGTTCTTGTTTGCCCCTTTGCTTTGGCTGCAGTATGATTTAGTGTTTGTTGAAATGTTATGTGCAGAAATAGGGTCCTAGAATACAGCAAGTATCAAAATTGCACACATAGATGTATACCCTAAATGTTATAGATGTTCAAGAATGTTAAACTAGGAAGATTTTGGATTGTCATTTGTCCACAGCCTAATTATAAATGTCCCCAAACCTTTGCAAACTGTAGTTAGAGAAGGTTGGTCAGAGGGACTTGACACAGTAACTTTGAAGAGGAGATGAGAAAGCCATTTACTTCATAGTGTGATTGGCCTGCAGAAGCTAGCCAGAGGAAGATAACAGTCTTACCTACAACCTCCAGAAGGGAAAGGAGATGTGCTTGCCCCGGGAGGTTGAGGTTGGCCTAGAAAGCCCATGTCAGACTCTCATGAGTGGTACATGGATATTGCTTAAGACACTGACTGATGGTTATTGGCTAAAGGAGGAATAGAAAACTAATATACATACTCCAGCAATCAAATAATAGAGACAGCTTTTTAAAAATAATAATAAGAGAAGAGAGCACAGAGCAGCCTTCCGGGCTAAGAGTCTAGATTTCTGGAGTTATAAGAGGTTGAATTTCTAGTTGAGCAACTTAGTAGGTCAGGACACTCAGTTGAAGCCTCATTTTCTGCTGTAGTATTAAGACTTCACCTCCCTAACCAAGGCTATCTCCAACTGACCACCACTTACAAAGGAAAATAATGGTTTTCTCCAGGAGAGTCTCACTGGGTATGTCAACCATTCTTAAGGGTAAGAGCCATGCCTGACAGTAGATGGACAACATAAAAGGAACTCAAGGGTGTGGGGAAAAAAAAGGCTTGGGGATCCCGCGGTTCTTCCTGCCATGCTGTGGGTAGTCGGCTGGGAACGCTCTGGGTTTCTCCAGCTGGAAGTTGGGCCCGGCTGTTCATTAACTAAAAGTCTCTCCCTGGCTCCTCACGGTTCCTCATAGCGGCGCAGCCCCAACACACGAGGAAGCCCTTGGGTTTCCAAAACTGGTTTATTCACATGGCGAATTGTGGACGGATCTGGATGCATACCCCTCAAACCCAGGATCGACCTGAGTTAAAAGGGGAGGGGAGAAGGGGGGAGGGGCTGGGGAGGAATGTTTAATTGGCTCCACCTCTGGCTTTCAGGTACCTCATTAGTATGTAAATCTCTCTAGGGCCTGTTCACGCCCTCCACCTGTGTACATGACTGAAGGGTGGAGGTGAAATGGAGATTAGACCTTGTGTTAGGCCCAACAAAGGGTGTTTTGTAGGTTTTATTTTTCTCACATTGCTTTGTTTGAGCTTTTTTTTGTTGTTTTCTTTATTTTTAATCTTACTGGTATTTGACTTGTATATATATTATGATTTCCAATTTTGTGTTTTTATGGATTATGGTGTGTGTGTGTATGTGTGTTGTGCTTTTTCTGCTTCATGGTTGTTTTCAATTATGGCTTGTTTACTTTTTTATTTGTTTGTTTTCTAATGATAGATAGAAAAAAGGGGTCTGGAGTTGGATGGGGAAAAAGAATCAGAGAATCTGGGAAGAGATGGGGGCTAGGACTGGGATCAGAATATACGTCATGAATTTTCAATTGAAAGAAAAACATAAGAAAAAGAAAAGGCTATGCACAAAAGCAAAACGGCAACAAAATGTGGTGCTAATAGTAACTAACTCATAGGAGTATCAAAAGAATCAAACAAAGTTTGCAAAACAACTACTTTAATCCTGACATATGGTGTGCATTCAACAGACTAAGGTGGTTATATTACTTCCAGTAGGGAATAGTCTAGAAAACACTTCTGGTCTAAGGAGATTCAGTATCAAGTTGCTTTGATTCAATGTTGGAACTAATGTTACAATGCTTAAGTCAAAAGAATTGTTTTATTGACCTAATGATAACGTAATGATAATTGACTTAATGATAAATGATAACTATTTAAAGTAAATAGTGATACAAACAAGTAATTGATTATTATTTCACATTCATTAGTAAATGTCCCAGAGACAGATCAGGTAGCACAGCATAAGATGCTAACTGTGAGCAAGAACATATTTTGAATCCATCATTGACTCCATTGGGGAAAAATTATTTTTCTAAATAAAATAGGGCAGATTAAAACCACTGTATTGGGAATGTTGTTGAATTTAAAGACTTTGAATGAAAAACAGGCCATGGAATCCATGGGGAACATTTGCCAATTCCAAAATATAGGGACAGCACTTGAGTCTGAAGCACTTGTCAAATTCTCCTCATAACTTCATTCCAAAACCAACTTCAATTGTGGAGAAGCCGCATTGGGATTATTTGGAGGCTACTAATACAAAACATGATAAATTAGTAACATCCCTTTGCTGGGATAAGACACCATAACCAAGGCAACTTACAGAAGAAGGAGTTTACTTTGGGATCACGGTTCCGGAGTGTTATGAGTCCATCATGGCTGCAGATGGTAAGAATGGTTAACAGAACAGAAGCTGAGCTCACATCATCACACATAAGCACAAAGCAAAGAGGGCAAACTGTAAATGGAAGGACTCTTTAAACTCTCAAAGCCTACTAGGTTAAGGGCAGTACTAGTCTGTAGGTAAAATCATAACTATTCAGAAGGCAATAAACAACTTGTCTGTTTAGATAAAAAATAAAAAGTAATATGTTTCTCCCTTGAGCCCATGGACTTTCCAAGTATAGGTTTTTGAACCAGTTTTATGGTACCAGATGTGTATTCCATTCCATGTGTAGTGGGGTGGGGAGTTAGGCAACTTTTAATCCAATCAAAAGGCAGTTGGTTACAATTGATACAGTCATGCCACTGTGAAACCAGTGAACGTTTGAGGATGATGTTAAAGCAAGCATGAACCACAGCTGGATGCGAGTGGTGGTGAGTTTTTTTTTTCCCCTCAACAGTGTTCATAGTATCTCCTAGCTCTTTGAACTTTAGCCAGAAGTGCTCGATTTGGTAGGACCCAGTTTCTTCAACAATGTATTATTAGGTTTAAATCCAAAAGTCTTTTACCTCCACAACCAGAAGATCATAAAAATTCTAATCTCAACTCAAATCAAAAGTATATTCTTCTGAACAAAAACCTGTACATATTATGGTAGCTTTAATCCCTGAGTTTTCTGATTATTTTATTTAGACAAATAAAACTAATTCTGGAGTGTTATACTAAATGGATGTGGCCTAAGTAACAACAAAGAAAGTGGCAGAAAGTTTCACCATGTCTGAAGAGCTGCTGGCATACATAAACGGAGTAAGATTGGAAAATGTTTTAACATACAAAGAGATGACAATTTACCAACTAAAGAGGAAAGAGACTGCAAGTAAGCCCAATGTCTCTAAGGATATGCTCCCTGAGCATTTGCACAGTTAGTACATCCTGAGCCCAATGTATTAACAACTAGATAAGAATATAGAAACCTGTTTTTCTCACTGAATTGGTACGGTAGTCTTTCTATCAGCTGATCATCTCAAAGTACCGCCTCTCCGTTGTCCTCTAGCACTTTCTGGAAGTGACCCAGGAGTCTCTACTTTGTTTACTCCTGAGGAAATGAAAAAGAGTCAATAGCTTACAATCAAATGTAGGCACTGGTGAACTCCTTCACTTTGAAAGCAAAGAGAAGAAACAGCAGTTTCAAGTCTCCTCATCATGAGCCTTGCTTGCCGGCTATTTGTCTGGCACTCCTCTTTGGATTTCCCCACAGTCCAGCTCAGACTCGGCCTCACCTTTAGAGTTAAGATGCCATTTGGAGAGAACTGAGACAGTGTGCCTCATCCTAGATCATTCTAACTCTTTCAGTCGCCTTCAGAGAGACCTTGTCTATGATGCTTGTCACTCTAGGTCCCCACACAAAACAGACTGCCATTGACGTTGCTTATGCCTCTTTTCCCAGGAGTAAGCCTTGTTGGCTGGCTTCCTATCAAATTAAGGATCTTGAACTGGCTATCCTACATCTTGCCTCTGGATCAAGACCCACCTTAATTCCTTCCTGTTCCACCTACCAGTGCTAGCCTCTTCATGCTTTTGAGTACCAGCATTCAGTTGTGCTTGGTGAGCTGCTTGACTCTGCTCTGGGCTATTTTATTCTTCTATATAACACCTTCACTTGCAGCCAGGTTTATGATCCTGCCCTCAAGTCACTCAGCTCTCATTCCTTTGTCCTTCTGCAATGATAACTTAATAAAGGAAGAAATGAAAACCCCATACAGAAAATCTCATGTATTTCTACTTTGTGAAAACAACTTCTCTCTGCTAGAATCAAGTTTCTGTGGACTTCAGTATTTCTCTCATTCAATCATCTTTAAAGATTTTACTCAGGCCGGGCGGTGGTGGCGCACGCCTTTAATCCCAGCACTTGGGAGGCAGAGGCAGGTGGATTTCTGAGTTCCAGGCCAGCCTGGTCTACAGAGTGAGTTCCAGGACAGCCAGGGCTACACAGAGAAACCCTGTCTCAAAAAACAAAAAACAAAAAAACAAAAAAAAAAGATTTTACTCAGGGGAAGAAATAAAAGCATAAAAATTATTGAAGACACTTGCATCCTTCATAAATCTTACATCATCAGTGACACTTCTGACACACAAATTTAGTAATATTTTCTGTATCTTAATAAGCCTTTGTGACTCTTAAGTTTAGATAGCTCTTCCTGGAGTAATTTGGCTCAAAATAGGCAATAAATAATTCTGAGACCAATTTTATAGACCTTATTCATTTAGAACTGATTCTTGTCTACCTTATAGAAATCTGCCAAAGGAAGAATTCATCAAGGAATGGGAACAAAAATTGGAGAGTCCTGGGATGTTCACTTGGAAGTAAAAACAATCATCTCTGAGGTGGAGGGGGGGCAGAGAAAGGCAGGGGGTATAGAGAAAAGTGGGGGAAGCAGAGAAAGGGGAAATACTGGAAGACAGTGGAGCGAATACTCAACCACCTTCCTGTGCTTTGCTTCAAGAGGTTCATTCCTAACAGAAATTCACTTTCTTTCCCTGTCGCTTACATCTCTGAGGGTTCTATGGGGAGGAAATGCTGATTGACACCTGCTCCAACATCAATTACAGGCATCAGAACAGGTATAATAACCACTAGAGGAAAGGTAGTGTCTTCCCCGGTGTTGCTAGGCATAAGTAGCTGGGATGAATCCACCATCTGGGAACCCCAGAAGGACACTCAAGTTGTCTTGAAGCTTGTTAGTTTTCTCGAAAGTGGAGGAAAGAGTCACATGATGCGGAGGCTGACTCCACCAAGTAAGTATGACAGAGTTACAAAGTTGAGTCTCTCATTAGTGGGGCTAGGGTTACCTCTGCCCTATAGCATTAATCCAAACACATAGGATAGAAAAGCAAAAAACAATTGCAAGCTACCGGGGAAAGGAAGATGTTACTGACAAGTACACCCTATAAGAAGAAACTGCCTTTCTAAAACCACTCCATCTACACAGATGGGTAAATCATGGAAAAGATGGAGGCAAGGAATAGAAGAGGCGGTGGATTCTGTGAAGAAGCACCCATCCCGGAGCCCCTGAGATGAGTGTGGCTATGAGAATGGGAAGAGACAAAGGCAATAAGAGTGACAACAAACCCAGTTTCCCAATCCATAGATATAAAAGAAATTTTAGTACATCAAAAAGGAGTGTCATCAAAGGACCCAAAGCATAACAGAACATGGGAAGTTTCGAGACTGCAGTTTGAGGTGTGTGTGTGTGTTGTGTAACTATGTATGTATTATGTTTGTATTGCAGAAGAACAAAATCGTACAAAATGATTACAGTAGTATCTAATTTCTACATAGTATTATCAGTAAGTAAAAGTTGACACATTATCAGAGAAATTTAGGGGAAAAAAAGATTCTAAGATGTCACTTAAAGAAAAATCTTCTTTTCACACAGGCAAAGGGGAGGGGGAGGGGGGACGTGGGATAGGGGGAGTTGGTGGAGGGGGTAACCGGGAAGTGTGATATCATTTGAGATGTAAAACGAATGGAATGATTAATAAAAAAAAAAAAGAAAGTCTTCTTTCTAAAGGTGTTTTAATATTCAGTAATTCTATGTCCATAGAACTTTGTAGAGTTGGAAGCAGCCCCAAAGCATTAGAGGCATGTGTATTCATCCTTAGACATCATAAAACACAAGTCTTATTGTACCAACAGCATCACCATGACCTGTATTCTGTGCTAACCTATGTAACTCAACAGAATGGCTTATGTACTCACTCCTCTTTAACAAACCCATTATCCGGATCAAACCCTTTCTACCCATAACTTCAAAGAACCAAAGAACTGCTACCTAACAAAATACCCGGACAGAATGGTTTATAAAGAAAGGGAGTTTATTTGAACTCATGGTTCTGGAAACTAGGAAGAACGTCAGCACAGTACCCATTTAGCTACTGGGGAGAACCAGAAAAGTAGAAGAGTAAACGTGAACAGAAGAAAGAAACAAAGAGGGTTAGACTGCTCTTATGATTACTAGTCTACTCCTCCGACAATTGGCACCCACAGAGGGGAAGATTTGTCTACTCATGAAGATGGATCTCTTGTGATGTAATCACCTTCTGTTAGGCTCTACCTGTCAGTAAGCCACACTGGATGTTAAGATATCAACATCTGGCCTTGATACAACACATTCAAACCATAGTAACTAAACATGACATGTCAATAAAACTCCAAGTAATTCCTAAATGTGATGGATGTGTAAAGTTAACACACTGCTTCAGCAGAAATATTCATCAGATTTATTTTTCAAAAAGCTAGCAATATACCACAACATCGGGTATAAGACCATTTGTGGATAACCAAGTCCATGGAGAGCTAGAAATAAAATTTTAAATAGCTGAACTAATTTTGTCTTACTTCCAAACACTGACAAACTAGACATTTCTTGTAACATGTTTGTAGTAATACTGTCAGGAATATTGTAAGTGAAACACAGTAAGAATTTAAGAAATTTGAGTTTACCAAAAAGTCAATGAGATTTACAGCCTCAAAAGTGAACTGCTCATACGCAAAACTGCCATTGCTTGCGTAAAAAATAGTTTTTGTGTTGTTGCTATTTGGACATATTAGTTGATCAACATAAAGATGTCCTGTCATTGTTGTACAGAAAAGAGAGATCAGAACCAGTACCCAGAAGGACATTGGAGGAAGGAAGAGGGAAGCCCTTGCTCCAAAAGAAGAAAATGTTGCAATCTTCAATAGCTCCCTAAGCCAAGAATTCACAAAGAAATCTCTTGCCAAGAGAAAAAAAAAATACTTTCCTAATTTGTTTCTTTTGTTGTGTTTTGCTTTGAATTTTAAAAGTTCTTTTTTGTTTGCTTTTAAAGGGCAAACTCATAAATATTTACAGAGACATCTTACTAAGCAGAAAAGGAGATTAGAAAATATTCCTGAATGAATACAATATGTTTTGTGTAAATTGAATTGTACAATCAATCTTACATGAAGAAGAAACAACTTACAAATCATAGGACATAATCTACCTTATGAGACAACATTTGAAATAAGCAACATGAGCAACATGATGGCAAATCCGACGTGGTTTTTCTTAGTATGATTCAAGTTAAATTTAATAAGCATACTGGTACCAAAGAGTAAGTAAAATCAAGGGGTACTATCAACTGTTATCAAGGGAGACATTAATTAATAATAAATCTTTATCTCGAAATTTTAAACACATGTCTCACACTGTTAACCATAAAACTCTACCTGTTGCAGTCATAAAATCCTAATTTTTTAATTTTCTTACATGTCTGAGGACAAAGTCTACTTCATTAGTAGATATGGGTGCTTTTCTGAAAAAAAAAAAATCATGTTTTCTTGTAAGGCCATAGTTTCTAAAACTTGCATATTCTCTACAGATGTTAAAGCTCTCTTTGTACCTGCACCATTGTACTAGAAATTAGAAGAGAAAGCATGAACAGAAGAAAGGGACAAAGAGAGCCAGACTGCTGTGACTCCACTGAGAGGCAGATTTATCTATTCATGAGGATGGAGCCCTCAAGACGAGTCGCCCCCAGGCATTAAAAGTTTGATGTTTCTGACAGTCTTTTTCATCCCTAAGTAACAATGTTTAAAACGTTTGAGAAATGTTGATTGGGAATAGTTCACACTTAAGTGGGCTGTATCCCCAAATTCAAAACTATTTCAAAAAAAAAAATAGAAATTAAATGAATAGTTCTATTCTTTTAACTATTGTATTTTTGAGTATTAAAAACATCTGCTTCTTGTATACAACAACTTTACATGAAATCGATTAGCCCTCTAAACACCTGGTGTAAAAGCTATTTGTGGTGGAATTTATCAGGGCGAGATGTAAACTGGTCCATGGAAACATTCTACGACCATGTAAAATTATGAATATACATCTTTCTCGAGGTTATGCATGCTTACAGTCTTCCATTCAATGATTAAAAATAACTCATAAAATACATCCTGGATCCTAGCAAATTAAAATCAATATTTTTAAAAATATGCTGGCAGTATTACAGGTAATGCCCAGCCTCTTGTTCCCTAGCACTGCACAATGTAAAATACCACTATTGGAAAAGAATGAATGAGAAAACACTAAATGAGGAAGCTGTGCTACCTTGCCCCCAAATTCACATCTTATTTTACTAAAATTAAAAAAATAACCCAGCACATCTTTTACCTTTAGATTAGAGGTTTTTGATAAGTCTGTTCTATTCTTAAATTATATAAAAAATATGGAGAGACAGGTCAGTTATCAATAAATTACTAATTTATCAAAAAGTAAGTGAAGGCCCTCTGAGGAAAACGCAGAATTTACCAAAGCACATGTTCCCTTTGTGAAGACGAATGATCGCGTGGTAAGAACGTTTGCTTGGCTTTCTATCCTCACAGGGGATTTTTCTAAAGCACCCTGGAGAGCAGTGACTTTCATAATTGCTTTGCAGAGTCTTGTTTGAGGCTAGTGCAGAGATAGTATGAAAAGCATGGTCAATTTCTCAGTTAGAAGATTCCAGTAGCAACAAAAATCTAAAGTTCCTCCTGTCTTGAAAACTTTATATACAGATGAAAATCCTAAGTGTTAAGCCATTCTCTTTATTTATGAGAAAGATAACCTTTCATACAACTAGAGATCAATATTTAAGAAATTACAGAGACAAGTAAAATAAGTCTTCAAAAGTAATGCAAAAATGATTATGCCAAAATGTAATAAGTATATATGTGTGTGTGACTTTTTGCACAAGTTCTAAATAAAGACTTTTTAAACAAGAGTTAAATCCATAATTCTCGAACTAGCCAAAACTACTTAGTTAATAACTTCCATCTTGTGCCCAAAATTATCTTGAATAACTTAAAAGTGCATCTGCTAAACAAAAACTAGAAAAAATCATGAAAATATAATCACAGTTCTAAAAATCATTATGATTATTTGAAAAAAAAAGAGAGAGAGAGAGGATAGCAGTTAGTTAGTATTGATCTCATTTGCCTACAAATCCTTTGGCGTGGGACCTGAAGTTTTCATTGTGTTACTCAGCTATGAGACTATGACATATCAGTGGGTGTTTTGTTGTTATTGTTGGTGGTGGGGTTTTTTTCTGCAGAGTTGCATGAAAAATAATAAATCGTGTTTCTAATTATTTTAGAAACAATTTGAAAGTGGGACAGTAATTATTTTGAAATAAATGTTAACTGAAAAATAAACAAAAGAATTTAGTGCCCCCAATGGCCTAAAACAAAGTGAAAATGCATACTCTCTAATGAGAACTTTTAAAATACAAGCACATTTAATACAAGTTAGACATTGATGACACACATGTGCACGTGTCTTCTAATTCAGTTCCATTAATGTTTTCAGCTCCCATTTCAAAATTCCAGCCTGTATTTATGATTCTTGTTCTAGTGTCAAACTCTGCCCCTGGCTATGGAGTCATTATTTTTATTGCCTTGGAAAACAACCATATGCAAGGAGAAAAACAAAACACTATAATATGCATTGACTCTGCTGCCCAGATTCAGAATCATGCCCATTTCCCTATGCAGCCCTCTGTTTGCTCACAAAGATGCTATTGATGCAAAGATTCAGAAATCCTTGGTTTTGGTAAAAGAAATTTATGAATTAAACTGTTAGTGAGATTTCTTTTAATATTTTCTAGAAAAGGATCATAGTTGCCTCAAAAGTAATTATATAAAAAGAGAGTTTCAAGACTTAAAATCCTATTAAAAATATATAACCAAAAAAAAAGGTTGTTCTTTAACACAGGAATAGGAGGAAGAGGTGAAGTGTTTGGGGATGTCTGCTCATGTGGCCAGGAGGAAGTCCCATGATCGTTTTCCAGGAAGAGTTGATTGACTTCTGTTTTGTTACCTCAAAGGTTTTCCAAGTGAGACATGATGGAATATTACAAAATCTTCTTCAAATCACAACCTGGCAATAGTTATTTCTCTTTGTAAAGTCAGAAAGAAGAGGAGAGAAAGTATTGGACAAAAGCTGAGCAGTTGCTCCAGCTCTGAGAAGACAAGGTGATAAAACTGAACAAACACAATCCATGGCAAGATGTGGCTTTGAGGACAATGCCATAAATAAACCTAAGGGCCTCTCAGCTTTATGTTCTCCACTAGAGGGAAGAAATGGTTTTATTTACATTTTTAAAAGAAAATCGAGTTTGCTGCATGCATAAATCGTCTAGTTAGGTCTAAAGCTCTGCCGTTTTGTAAATTGTTCTAGGTCGTGTTAATATTAATCATGGTTATGGTTGGACACAATAAACTGTCTTACTGTTGCTCCAAAGAGTAGAATTAATGAAATCAGAAAATTTTTTGGTTTTGGTTTTCAAGACAGGATTTCTCTGTGTAGCCCTGGATACCCTTGAACTCCCTCTGAAGACCAGGCTGGCCTCAGAGATCCTTAGAGGTCCTCAGAGATCCTCCTGCCTCTGCCTCCTGAGTGCTAGGATTAAAGGATACAAATACATTCCGTAGACACTAAATCACAAGGCACAGAAGGCCCTGGGATGTGAATTCACATCTTATTTCAAGAAATAATAATGCTTTGTGACGGCTCAAAGAATACACTTAGCTACCAACCTACAGTCGTCAACCTCTTCATGTTTGCCTGGGCATTTGCTCCAATGTTATTCTTGTCTCATGATGAATGAGACAGTAGTAAATGATGGAGTTATATGGAGTTAATATGACACACCTCTGATGAAGAATCTTAGTTTCAGAGTCCTGACTGGCCTAAGACAATTTGCCAGATTTATATCATAACCCTACTTCCTATTACCCAATTTTGTTTCTCACTATTTCTTTTATAGGAGCTAGTCTCCATTTCATTTTTTCTTCCTCAATTCTGATTTACCATCTGCTCCTACAGTATTCAGCTAATGAGGAAAAATCAGTAGTTCAAGAAAGCAAGCAGCAAAATGGAGTTTTGGGAACTAGATTACTGAGGCCCTGGCCCATTTCAGGTTATATGTATAATGTAGATGCCCTCGAGCTGACTGAGATAATGGCCCAAACTCCAAGAACTATAACTGTGGACAGTAGTGCCCCTGTGTTCTAAATTACGCACAAAATTAGAGGACTGACTGTCACTATTCAATCACATTGACTCTATGATGAGTTATTACAAACTGGAGAGTAAATAACAAAAACTGGTACTAACTGTGAAATCTATAGGTCTCCTGAACAGCTTGTAAAATGGCACTTATTTCCTTTTCCGTTGTGGTGAGAAAGAAAGAAAAGCAGAAGAAGCCCAGACTCAGAACTCTGGGATGGGACCTATTACTTTGAAGGAAACCGAATGTCCAGCTGAGCCCAGTTGTCTATGACAAAATTAGTAGAGCTCACCTGGTGATACTTGGAATAGGCGCATGAAATGAGAACATCTTGGTAGATGCCTCTGAATATTGTGTTTTTACATACTACTTTTAAACTACTCAGCATTCACTCTCCTTTCCTACTGAGACTTAGAACCTCACTCATTTTAGCCCAACTTGCAGAAATCACTGTCTGGAGAAGAGACTACATCTTCTACCTTGTCTATGATAGTTCACAAGTACACAGGATTAAGTAGCATCAATGTGGCAAATTTGGCCTGATAAAGGCTTGAAGGGGGAAAGCCTTTATTCAAAGGAAATATATGAAATAAATCAACATGTAAAAAAATAATTTAAAAAAGTCAGCACATACCAGTAAGAATCTATTGTCTGGATTCTGAGGATGCTTGATGAAGGAGTCTGAATCATATAAGTAAATTTATCGAGTGTTAACTGACTTTGGGACACTGTCTTAGGATATGGATTTAGGACTATGGAAGGCTCTAGAATGTAGGGCCAATTTGTAGTGATGGTAGCTCCTGAAAAAATCAGAGAAAGGGATAGTCATGTTAAGAAGAGTTGAATTGGGCTGGAGAGATGGCTCAGTGGTTAAGATCACTGACTGCTCTTCAGGAGGTACTGAGTTCAATTCTCAGCAACCAGATGCTCACAACCATCTGCAATGGGATCTGATTCCATCTTCTGGTGTGTCTGAAGACAGCTAAAGTGTACTCATAAAAAAAAAAATCTGTTAAAAACAAAGTTGTTTTTTTAAAAAAAAAAGTTGAATTGTCTAGATTTCCATAACTGATGGAACATAAAAGAATTTAAAAATTTATAGAAATAGGTATGTTGGAGTATCTATATTTTGTATGACTTGAGAATCCATCAAATTGTGCTGTGCTGTAAGAAAATCTGGGATGTGGGATGTACATTACTAACAAAATCCATTTGCATAAATTGATAGAAGGGTAACTATCACTGAGAAGTTCATACTGGCCTTTCTTTGAAGATCACATTTGATGATAAGTGATACCATTATAGAATTTAACTCTTTCATACCAATGAAGATGAAGAACCCCTATAAAAGCAAGAAATGGCAGGCAATGGGACTTTAACTACCACAAGACAAGGTTGTATTCATTATAACAGAGGCCAGAATCTAATTGCATAAAATAGATATTTCAATAGACTGTATTGACATTTTCAGTATTTATTTGCAAAATAAAAATAAGAATCTCTGCCTAAAGGCTCACACTATAAGCAAAAGTTAATGACAAATGGGTCCTAGAAAGTGCAAATGCTAAAACTATAACACTAGAAAAGAGTGTAAAAGAATAATGTTATAACCTTCAGCATGGCAAACAACTCCTACAGTACAAGTATGAATTATAAAAGAAAAACTGGACATTACAAACAGCAATGATGTGTGGTTTTTTTCAAAACTACTAAGTGTGACATTTAATCTCCATAATCAATTTGATGAGCTCCTATAACCAGCAAGAAGATAGACCTATGGACATATCTAGGGGATTATCTTGAATAAATCCATTGGGGGAGATAGACCCACACCCCTCTGAGCACTATTCCCTGGGCTTCATTAAAAAAAAAAAGAAGTAAACAGAGTACAAACCTTCACCTGCTTCCTGACAGTGATCACAATGGGACTAACCACCTCAACTTTCTCTCACCATGACTCCCCATCACCATGCATTATTCCCTGAAACTGTGAACCAAAATAAATTATTTCTTCTTTACATTGCTTTTATCAGAGTGTTTCATCCCAATAACAGGAAAGTAACCAAGGCAGTAAGAGCAGAATAGTTCAAAAAAACATGATTTCTTAAGTGCCATGGTTCAAAATGCATAATGATTCAATAATAATAGAAAATTCTGTATTCAATTATGGAAAGATAAGATACTCAAATGACTTAAAAACCCATGGGGGCTCTCAGTTTCATTTGTTCTTTAAAGAATCAAAATTAAAATTACCAGGAGATATCACTGCACATCCACCAGAAAAGTGGAATGGAGAATCCTAACAGCACCAAGTTTTGGACCATGTAGAGCACAATTAGAATCCTCATTTATGGCTGAAGGGGAAAAAAAACCCAAGCTTGATATTTTCATTTAAAGTTGAGCATAACTTGCTATAGAATACAAGAATTCTATTCTGAAATATTTATTTAGGAGCTGAAAAAATGGTTTTTAACACAAAAAAAAATTACTGAAAAATCCAAATCATTTTTAGTCAAGATTATAACTGAAATACTCATCCAATGGAACACTACTCCTCAAAAATAAATGGAGTTACTGATTACTACGGCATATATAAGCATGCAGCAGCATACATAAGTATAGAAAGTATTGTTCAATGTATAATGTATACATATATACATACATATGGAATATCTATAAGGAATACTACAGCTTTATAAGTATAGAAAATATTGTACTACATATGACTCATAAACACATATATACATATATGGAATATATAAAAGGAATAAGTATAAAAAGTATTGAGCTAAGTAAAGTGAGCAAACTCCAAAAGATTAACAATATATAATTCCATTTATACAAATGATTAAAGGGGAAACTGTCCTAACAGAATGCAAATTAACAGTTGCCAGATGTTGAAGATGAGGGTGAAGAGTGACTATCAAGATGGATCAAAAAAAAAAATGGGATAACTAATGTTCCTTACAATTGTGCTGATCAAACTGCCAAGATGTGTCCAATTTAAGATTTAAAAAAAGGATTGCAGTTCATGTAAATTTTGCCTAAAAATAAAACTTGTTAAAAGGAAGTTCATAAGAATAAACAAGTTTAAGTCTGAGGATCATTGCCCATTCAAATATCATGATCTCTTGATCAATTTCCCAACCTGAGTCATTTTCAATAAACAAAAGATGCTGGCTTAATATGTGGTTGAATCTCTTGGAGAAAATACAAAGCATGACCACAGAAAGGTATATGTTATTGTGATTGTCCCAGCTTCTTTTTCAAAGTAGATATACAGTCTATGGCTAAGATTGTACAGTGTGGACAGGTACAGTACCTAACCATTTGAATATGAAATTAGAGTTCTGAGTTAACATTGTATCCCTAAGGCGAAACCCATCATTGATGGTCCACTGTAAGAGTATGGGACTTAGTCAAGCCTAATAACAAAGAGTCCTAATAATGAACCCACCATGTCTACTTTTGAGTGAAAACAATTGTTGGACATTTCCCTGGCTCCTGAATAAACTATTGGAAGTCACTTATTTACTAGTTGGAATAATCCTTAACAGGGTTTTGGCACATTGCGTAAAATCTGTCTTCACTGAGAAAGCCAAGCAAAAATTCTACTTCTCCAATTTTCTTTTAAAAAGTGATATCTGGAAATGAAAAGAAGATAGGTGCCAAAAAGAAAGATGAGAAGTTCCTAATATTTTTTGTGTTTAACTTTTATTCTGGTTCCTGCAGAAACTTGTCAGCCCCTGAGTAACAGGTTAGACTACAAAAAGCCATGCTATTATGTGTGATATCATGAGGGCACAACCCTAGATATATTTTGTGTATCTGTAGATTTCATAAAAGCATCCTTTTGAATGTCAATTAAGAAAGAGCATCAGAACAAAAATTGTATGTGTGTGATATAACAAAAGTGTACATTCTTGATATTGTTTAAGAATTTCATTAACTCCATCTTTTTTTTTTTTTTTGGTTTTTTGAGACAGGGTTTCTCTGTGTAGCTCTGGCTGTCCTGGAACTCACTCTGTAGACCAGGCTGGCCTCGAACTCAGAAATCCGCCTGCCTCTGCCTCCCAAGTGCTGGGATTAAAGGCATGCGCCACCACTGCCCGGCATCCATCTTTCTTTGTTATAAAAATGTACCGAAGAAATATGAGACTGTTTGGGCTATAACGTGCCAGGAGGCAAATGCTGGAGAGGATGAGTCAGTAGAAAAAGCATCAGTTTGAGGCCACCCTAAGATTACACTTTTTAAGTGGGAGGAATATCTCAGTTGTGAACCTTTCCTGCTCACATATCATCAGCCAATACTACTTTCTAGGGCTTCCGAAGTATTTGTTTCATAGATGTACAAGTGTGAAACATGATGCATGACCAAGAAACCCATCTTACAGTGAAAAAGATGCAGAAATGGAACCATATTGATAAAATCTACTGTTTATATTCCAAGCCACCCTATGGTAACATGCCTCACAGAACACTATATTGACTTGCTGAAACCATAGCTGAATGTCTTCAGTAAGGATCTGAGACCATTCACCAAAAGTAAAATATGTTAGACCAGAGATACTTTGTCCCATTAGAAATAATTCATGAGCATGGATACTAAGGAATAAAATAAAACAGCACGTTACCATAATTCAAACTATTAAGGGCATTTTCTGCTCCCTATACCTCAGGACTCTGCAGCCTTAGAATTCTTGGTCCTCAAAAAGAGCTTTCTGTTACTAGTCACAACAAAGGATGCCAGGGAAGCAAAAGCTACAACAACATCCACAGATCTAATGCAAGAATAATCATGCTTGTTAATTTAGATCAACAAAGGAAGGAAAATCACATGATATAACTGAGTTTACAAAGAACAGAATTTCTACTTCATATCCATATATATATATATATATATATATATATAGAGAGAGAGAGAGAGAGAGAGAGAGAGAGAGAGAAAGAGACAGAGAGAGAGATACATAGATAAGGATGTATATGTATATATATGGATAAGGATATACAACCGCACACAATAGAAATATTTATAAAAACCATAAAGCTAGAACTTCACCTTACATTTTAAATAAACTACTTATGTACAATATATCAAACAATCGTCAAACAAAACAACCTTAAAATTTTGATCAATATATAATAGTTAAACAAAATAACCTTAAATTTCTATCAAAATATAATAATTAAACAAAACAAGCTTAGATTTCTATCAAGATACATTAATCCATGCCAAAGGAAAAAAGACTAGTAGATTCAACTTTTTGTTAAAATTTCTGATTAATTAATTGTTATATTATTCCCTTTTTCTTTTCCCCCATCATTAGATAAGAGAAAGGGTAAGAGAAAAAGAAAAATAGAGGAGAGAAAGCCCTGATTTAAACTTTATTTTGTTTCCTCCCTGATCATAACCAATAACAATCTACCACTCCAGATGAAAACAACTGTAACACAATAAACAACCAAAACCATGACTCCCAACTTAAGGGACCAGGACAACAAATTCTTATAATTGCTTCCTGCTCAGCTGAGGTAAAATATTCTAGTTTGGGGTATAAGAAAAGAATAGTCTTTTAAAAGCTACCTATAGCTACAGTAGTCCAGTCTCTGTCTTGTCTGTCCAGCCTATGTATTCTCCAGACTCTGTATTGTCTGTCTAGTCTATGTGAGGTCCAGTCTCTATCTGATCAATCATTTGAGCTAGCCCTTTTGAAATCGATTTGCATGCATATTTGGAGAAATAAGTAACTGAGACAGTCTGTGAGAATGAATCCCCTCGCTATTTGCTTTGTGGACACATTCATGTCTCAACCTATAAGAGATTTTTTCTTGTCAGATCTAATCTTTATAAGTTTTGTTGATAACAATATTTTTTCATTCCCTGTAGATACATAAACATAACCAAATTCCCATCTTAAAACTAATGCATATTTCCATTATAATGCCAACACATCCTTATAGTATATTGATTGCCCTAGTTCCTCAGTTTGTTTGTTTGTTTGTTTGATAACCCAGTGTTTCTTAGATGCTGTTGCTCCTTTTTCACCAATATTGAGAAAATGTAGAGTTAACAAAGTATTATTTAGTCTGTCCCTGGGGTTGGGGATTTACTCTTTCTTTTTGCTTAATAAGCATCTTTTTTAAGGTATCATTGACTCTTTCTACAATTGCTTGTCCTATGGAATTGTGTGGTATACCAGTAATATGTGTTATATTGTAATGTGCATTGAATTGCTTCATCTTATTGAATACATATGCAGGAACACTTTCAGTCTTAATTTGTGCAGGTATCCCCATAACTGCCATTATTTCCAATAAGTGTGTAATAACACATACAGCCTTTTCAGAACTTAAAGCAGTTGCCCATTAAAACCTTGAGTACATGTCAATGGTGTGGTATACATACCTTTGTTTCCAAATTCTTCAAAATGAAAACCATCTATCTGACAGATGTCATTTCTTTTGGTACCCCAAAAGTTACTTCCAGCGAGTAACTGAGTTTAGTTGTATAGAAAACACACAGACTTTTTTTCTTGGTTTGTTGCTAAGTGATAGAAAAAAATTTAAACCTTTCCTGTTAATATGATTGATGTTTTTCATAAACGTTTGAGGCTTCTAACACATTTCCATTTAGTAATTTGTCAATTTCCCTATTTCCTTGAGCTAATGGACATGGCAATCCTCTGTGAGACCTTATATGAGTAATATATAATGTTAGTTTCTATTTCTAATGGCTTGCTGCAATTATATGAATAACAATGTTAATTCTAAGTTATTAGGAACAAATTCAGCAGTATATATATATATATATATATATATATATATATATATATATATCTTTCTGCACACCTGTGATGGGTAAGTTTGACCAGATCTCTCATTGGGACTGGAAGAGATTTCAGTAGATAGGTTTGAGATCCTGAAAGCTTCCAGTGACCACTTGTTTCTTTATTTCATTTCTTGGTGCTATTTTCTAATTAGTCTTTCCAGTCCTGACTCCACCTTTCTGTTCTATATTTTATTCCATTAAAAGAAATCCCCAAGGGGCTGAGGATATAGGCCAGTCACTATAGTGTTGAGTGTGCAGGCATGAGGATCTGGGTCCAGATCACCAGCATAAAATCCAGATGTGACAACCTGACCCTGTAATCCCAGTGCTGGGAAGGTGGAAATAAAAGGATCCTTTGCTCTTGCTGGACCCCAGGTTTTTCAAAAAATCCTTCCCTGAAAAATACTATGTGAGGAGTTTGAGAAAGACACCCAAAGCCAACCTCTGGCTTCCACATCCAGGTACACACACACACACACACACACAAACAAACACATATATAGCCCATATCCATGCACACTTGAATACATATGCACAATACCACAGATAAACATGTACACACATACGCATGCACAACAGCACCACAGAGATAAACATGTACATACATAAACACATATAGACCTCATTCACATACACTTGAATATATATGCACAATAGCACACAGAGATAAACATGTACATATATACATACATGTAGACCCCATGCACATACACTTGAATATATATGCACAATAGCACACAGAGAGATACACATGTGGCCACACAAACATACTAGAAACCGCATCCTCCATACTATTTTTAAAATTTGGTGGGAAATTAATATACAATTATTCTGTGGAGAAAACATAATCTGTACCTCATTGTTTAATCTCAGAGCTTTCTAAAACACTTTAATTACCCTCTCAACACCCACAGCATCCCACAGGATGGAGCCATGTCTTGAAAAATACAACCAAGTACCTGCTTACCAATTTTAAGTATATCCATTCATAAAAATAGACAAATCTCCCACCTGAGTACTCACCAGGCCTGACTCTGCTCAGCTCTATCAGGTGAGATCGCATGCATTCAAGATGAAATGGCCCCAGACTTGCAAATTCAAATCTATCAAATAAAAAAAAAAAAACTGGATTAGAAACATACATAAATAAATTCTGATTTATTTGCATCTTGAAATATTTGGAGGAAAAATACTAAGATGCAACAATGTTTTTTTAAAGTAAGTCAGAATTTTCAAAAGCAAAGATGCTAAACGTTGTATATTTCTTCATTTTTTTTTTCACTTGAATTTACTTCTGCCATAGCCCTAAGGGAGGGCAAGACCACCTAATTCCTCAATTTTACTCACTGATTCAATAAATATTTACTTAGTGCCTACAGTGTGCCAAGTTCTTTGTTAAGTACCAAAGTGAACAATCATAAAAAAGGAGAGACCCATCTGCTTAAGAAAGACTGCTCCAGAATTGTAACATTTGCACTGGGACATGCAAGCAAAGTCTGATTAGCCAGGGATGGCTGGGAGGTGGAAGATGCCAACTGTTCCAGGCTAAGAGAACAACATGTACAGAGGCCCTGGAGAAGGAGGGTTGGTTCAAAGGAGAAAATGAAGAAGACTTGTTTGATCATGGCTTAGAGAAGAAAGGCTAAAACCCTATCCAAAAAAAGAAAAGCAAAAACAAAAACATACAAAGTCTTGTGCCCTTAATCTAGAACTCCATAGTTTAAATCTAGGACTAAATGCTGCATACAACAGAACTAATCAACGAATATCTATGCTCTGTCCCTTCTCAGCATAGATTAAGAAGAAGGATTGAGTCAAACAAAGGTGAAAAATGGATCCTAAAACTTAGTAAAATCAACTGGGCTAACTTCCTTGTGTGACAGGGAAGAGTGCAAACAAGAGCGAACATCTTGATTGAACTTGATTGCCCCAGAATGGTACAGAGCTACACAATTTACTTGCTCAGAGGGCTTTACTATGTCATTTCTACAAAACTGGGACCCGACGTCTCCTTCCTCCATGTATCCAAAGGTCTTTCTCATCTATGCATGTCTAAATGACCACAGCATGGAGGAAACTTCTAGACAGTTTACAAAGTACTTTTAAGTTTGAATAAGATGTGAAATTAAGATTACAGAATTAGTGGCAGAGACTCAGAATGTGTTTCTTCTACTGAAAGAAAATGATAGAAAATTGGACACATACTTCTGAAGAGTTTTATCAACTACTTAAGAAAGCATATTCAGGGAAGTAACAAGAGATCAGACTGATGTTAATTTATTTTATTTTTTAATGGTATTAAACCTAAACACAAATTAATTGTTAAAGAAAAAAAGATTCCAGCATATTTGGGGGAGAGGTCCCAGAAAAATATTGAACATTCTTATATTATTTTGAGTTTAACAAAATACATTTTGCCAACCATTTTACCCCTATTTCAGAAAAGGCATGCATATTTCAAAGGAAATTTAATCCATATGTTTCTGATTCATTTACACTTAATTCATCAAAATGTTGTTTTGTAAGAGTTACTCGGTGTCCAAGAAGCCTTAGAAGCGTCTTCTCTTTGAACCAGAAAGCTTTGTGCTGCCAGAACTAAATGGTATTCTACTTGCAAAGAGTAGGACCTAGTGTTCCTCTAGGAAGTTTGGCCCATGAGCTAGACTCTTCTCCCAGAATGATGAAGGTCCCAAGTAACAGGTAACACTGAGAACTAACCAGAGCCTGAAGGGAATGAAGGGGCATTTCATTCTGTTTTTGAGAAGCACTTTTTGTTTTCATTTTTAGTAGAAAAAAAAAAAATCATTCCAACATTTCAACAAGAAAATGAAGGGCTTTAGTCCTTAGCATGGAATGTTAGACTTAGTTATTAACAGTGGATAAATATGTGATTTTATAATACAATAACCAAAGTGGATTTCCTCTGGAATCTGAAGCATTTTGTTATACAGAGTTGGGGCTTCCTTGGTTCCTTACTGCACTTTTGCTACTTGTTTGGATATTGAGAATGTTTTGTTGGGACTGGGGGTTGTTTTGGTTTTTTTGTTTGTTTGTTTGTTTGTTTTTTAATCTAACTGATGGTCAAGTCTCTCCAGGAACCAATAAGTTTTCCCACTTTTGGGTACGTGCTTGCTTAACTTCCAAGAGTTCAGATAGTAATTCTCCTTTTCTTTTTCCTTTTCTTTTCTTTTATTTCTTTTCTTTTCTTTTGTGAGAGGGAAACAAAAGCAAAAAAAAAAAAAAAGGTGCAAATTCTTTGTTTCAAACCATATTGTCCTATGATGTAGGACCTGTGCCTATTAACTTGATTGTGCATATATTATGGCAACAGTTCAAACCTCTTCCAATGATGCAAACATCCTGATGCAGTTACAATGCTATCCCTTGATAGATGCAAGAAGCCACAGCCTCTCAAATGACAATGAGACACTGCAATCTAAAAATAAAGAACTCATCAGATTCAAAACAACTGTGAAGATTTTCCATGATTAAAACCATAAAATATTTAAGGGAAAATAATTTTAAATAAAATATGGAACAGTAACAGAGATGGCCACTATTAATGAGTTTTAAATAAGTATAGCTAAAAAACAGTATATATGATAATATTGATTGTGAAGATTTATACATGTCACATATCCATACCAAGTACATATATCAAGCGATAAATTTCATTAACCACCTGTATACATTTATTTAATACATTTGAGGTTATGGCTTGAGTCTCATTTTTTTCTTTGAAAACTTTTTCAAATTATTTACATAAGTAATTTTTGCTGACTGAAAAACATTGCATTGAACGCAAAAGTTTGCAAATAAGGGAATTTACAGGGTGTCTAGAATGGAAACACTTTTTCAATTCAAAAAAGAAAGAAAGAAAGAAAGAAAGAAAGAAAGAAAGAAAGAAAGAAAGAGAAAGAAAAGCTGACCCGCACAGCTCAACCTACAACATTTGGAGCTTACAGGAGAACTGTCTTATCTCTACTTTATAATTAGAACAAGGGAAAGAGGCATCCACAAATAGAACTTGGATCAAGACCCAGCTCTGTTATTTAGCAATTAAGTTCCATTTTACATGAAAAAACCACAAACCTATTAGCCAGTTTCTGCATCTAAAGATGCAGTGCAATGGTATTCCTACCACAGAGAAAGACTGGGGATATAGCTCAGCTTGACTAGCTTGACTAGCATGCATGAAGCCCCCTAGATTTAATCTCCAATGTTGGGGAGAGGGGGTGGAAGAAAGAAACAAAAGAAGAAAGGAAGGAAAGAAAGAAGGAGGGAGGGAGGGAAGGAGGGAGGGAGGGAGGGAGGGAGGGAGGGAGGGAGGGAGGGAGGGAGAAAGGGAGAAAGGGAGAGAGGGAGGGAGAAAGGGAGAGAGGGAGGGAGGGAGGGAAGGAGGGGATTCAAGCTTTTGGGCTGTTAGAAGGAATAGGGAATAGGACAGGAGAAAAATACAGCTGTGAAAAAAGGTTTACCCTTACTGTCCTATAACAAGTAGACGTAACAGGCAGGCATCTGAAAAGATTATCATCAATGAAGACTCGTACCCTGGAGAACAGTGACCTCATTGACAGGACCAGCAAATAGAATTTTTCCAAGTATGTATCATATTATATGCCAGAGAGAAAAATCATACATGTTAATAACTAAAATAAAAGGTTTTAGAGAAAAAGTAGCTGACTAGATATATCAAGTATGTTCACCATAAAAGACTTCTTACCTATTTTTTTTTTTTTTTACTATAATTAGCAAAGGAGAATCAAACAGTTGTGTGCTACACACAAGATATTTTGTGATTCAAGCTAAGGTTAAAACAAAACCCTGACCTAGTGCACTTCAAGTCCCATTATAGTGAGGCTCAGTCTGCAGTCCAACTTCCTGTGTGTTATTATCATCCTGGTATTAAGCAGATAACTTTCATGGAATGAAGACTGAAAAATCGTTTTTGTTTTCTGTAGCAAGATCCTATTGTGATGTTGTCCCCCATTCTGGATTAAGGCCGTGTGGTCCTCCAATACCCTGTGTGATGTTTCCGGTAAAGATGAAACACTTTACCTGTCCCTCAAGGGAAGTAAAAGTAGCCTTGTAAAACATAGTCTTCTAAAAACTCACTTTCGGAAATCCTTGAATAAAAGAAAGTCCCTGAGTTTTGGGGCTCTGTCTGATTCTAATGGTAAAGTGTAGCCAATGCAAGGGGCCGGTTTCAGCAGCTTTAAAAAGAGTTAGTTAATTAAAATCACCCTTGTCTTAACTTGCCCTTTTTTCTGTCTCTTTAGTTGGCCCAAGTTGTCCATTAGTATAATATTAAACAAATGAAAGCCAAAAGGGGAAATGAAGCAAGGTTCTCTATGTGTGTTTCTAAGATCTGCAGTGCATACTCCAAACTATGTCTGCCGGAGCCAAAAGTATGAAAATAAGGCAGCTCTCCCCCCCCATCTCCCCCCCCCCCCCGGTTGAAAACTACTTGAATTCAGTGCTTGCTTCACATACCAGAAGCAATTATTATCCTTGGAGTTTACAAAGAAATACCAAAGCAGACACTGCTAAAATCCGGTGTTTTTCTACATACAAGGTTTTGAGGAGCCTCTTCGGGATAGGCTCAAGAAAGAAAGCTACCATTTAATCCACTAAGGCAATGTCTAAGGATGTCTCGCATTACTTTTCTCTCCATAACTTGTTAACCTTGGGAGGGAAATAAGGCTTCGCTGCAAGTCCCTAACAACCTTGGCTCCCCAATCATGTGATTAGAGAAAGAAATACACTCTGGCTTTCATTAACTTAAGGACATCTGCAAGGAGAACTTACAACACAAAACAATCTCGGTTGCTGCTCGTGTTCTCTCATCTGGATGGGAGAGTGTTAGTGTCAACAATCTCAGTAAACGGCATGGCCAGGGCTAACGTAAACATTTCAGAATTCATAAGCTTAATATTGTTGCTCAGCTATGACTAAACTCTCCTGCACTTTAGACCACAGGCTGGAGACTGACTTTGATATATTTCCAGAAAGAAAGTGGATCCAAACCTGCACTCTGGGAGAAAAGTGAACGTTACCGGCTCTAGACATATGTGTGTCAATAGGTGCACATGGATAGAGACAGGGGGTGAACAGGGGGCAGCAATTCCTTGTCTGTGTTGGGTGGGAAGCTTTCTGTGCATCCGACTGTTACTAAACTTAAGTCATGAAAGTAGATACTGTTTATTTCTGTGCTGACTGCTCTTCAACGCTAGCTCCTCCTCTGCTCGCATTTTTTTTTTTTTTAAATAGCTCCATGCCATTTCTATTATGTGCAGACTCTCTTTAGACCCAGGGCGAGACAACGGAAAAAACAAACCTAAACAAAAGCAAACAGAAACGAAACGCTCTGGACTCGCTTTATAAACACGCTAGCCCAAGGTAGGCGATGGTCTTTAACTAAACCAGTAATTTGCTTGATTCCTGGTTCCCAAATGAGAATTCTGATGCCATTTATAAATTTAGGACATTCTTTTTAGGATTCTTCATTTTGTGCATCCAACAAATGTTCTTGGGCTTCGTGTTTTTCTCTAGAACGACTATTTATTGCTACAGCTTTCAAAATAAAAAGATGCAGGTAATTGAAAGGTGCCCCTTTGTGTTACAATGTACATTTATTATTCTTGGCCTGGATCTGAATAATTAGGCCCTTGTCGCTCTACTTCCAAGTTTTCTAGCAGGTGACCAAGACAATTCTCCCAGCCCCTTTGTCTTTCATTATTATAATGAAGAATTGTAATACAATGTAGTTGTTGCTTTCTTTATTATTTCTACCACCATTGCTTTTCAGCAAGGTTAGGAAAGAGAGAATTAGGGCCCACATATGGCAGATAAGACAACAGGGGACCATCAGTATCTGGGCTGGAATTTAAACCACCAACATGGGATGCTAATCCCTTACTCATTCCACCACATCATATCATCCCTCACAAAAGCAAGAAGTTTCGAATAATCCCTACTTTATATCTTGTCTTAGTCATCTGATAACTTATGGTAGAGCGAAGAGAGGTAGGCTGAGTGTATCCAGAACAGTTGTGATGGGGTTTTTTCCTGGAATCTATGCTCATGGCTCAGTAAAAATATTAGTTGTCTAATATATATACTGTACAGCATCTCTTCAAAACCTCTTCATACATCTAGGTCTGCTTGATGAAATTCATCACTTACACAAATAAAATGGATTCCATAAGAGAACGAGGTAACATGTGTAAGATCATCTTGCTAGAGAACAGTTGAGGTAGGATTGAAACTGTCTGTGTCTGAGTCTAGACCTCAAGTTCTGGGTACCAGACCATATTCTGTAACACACATCCAGACGAGTGGAAAGTTTGCCCTGTGACTACCAGAGCCTCTGTCTTCTTCCACTCATGGTCTTGTTCTAGATCTTGACTTGCTTAACTTGAAGTGAGAAGACATCAAGTCTGCATTTCCACCTCCAGCCTTGTGAAGACTGTGTTCAGCTATTATCTACTGAGCTAGTTTTCCAACTCTCATGAAGCCGATGTTTTATTCTCTCCCCCCATGTAAAGTCATTTTGAGAAGACTTTACTAATAACATCCTGTGCAAAGTAAGAACAAACTCAACACATGAAAAGGCATTCATAACTCAAGTCAGTAATACATTATTTCAAACCATCACCCCCAAAATACTAATATTGTCAAGGTAAAAATAAATACTTCAAAAGTATAAAAAAAATGATCACAAAACAGAGGCAGATTCCATATCATGAATGTTGAAAATCCTAGTTAAGGACCAATAACATTGGGATAGTTACTAGTTATTATATTTCTACCTGCCACAGTTCTTAGATAAGGAATCTGTGGGATTTCAAAATTAAAAATTTTTGCTTCATTATCTATGAAAATATCTAGATAAATCAATGAATTACTTCCTGTACCAAAACTCTCTTCCATTTCTCTTCTACCTAAATTACTCCACTCAGGCCAGCCTTTGGGTGAGCTCTTTAGGTGTTTCTGATCACTGACCTCAACCCCTCACTTCTAAAAAAGACATGTTAGTCATTTTACATTCAAACAGAAATCTGTTCAGCACAAATGACAAAAGAAACTCAAATTAGCTCAGTGGACGTGAGAAAATCAGCAGATCATATATAGAAAGGTTTTCATATATATTATGCACAGTTTTTTTAAACTTCTTTTCACTTAAAAATCATCATCTTATACACTATACAATTTAACACAAACCGAATGGAAAATGGCGAAGTGTTTTGCTGTGCCTTTGGCAACTGAGCGCTTTCTCTAACTTCATCAAAATGTCTAACATAGGTAGGTAACAACCTCTAAACATCCCAGCTGCTCCGGTTCTCAACCTTGTTCCCTCAAAATCCCCAGGGGCTCTTTTACAGAAGAATAGTGTCTGTCATTCCCTGAGCCTGTCTTTTAGAATAATTCTATCAGAAGCCTGGGAGTTGGGGGCTTTGCTAATAGGACATTTTAAATACCTACTATATGGTGTTAATGTGGAAAGAGAGGTAAAAAACTCTGTTATGTCCAGTACCCATCATGGCATCTGATAAATCAAGGATTTAGAAATGACCCCCACCTAATGGCTAAAGGATGAAAATCTGATGTTAGGAAAGTCAAAACAAGAGTAGTTACTGGATTCAAGCTTTCTTCTCCCTCAAATTTGGTGGTGATTCTTGGCCATATTAACCAACAGGTCCTGGCAGTTTCCTACCAAGGATCCCCTTCCAACTGAGAAGTGTGTAGGACTGAGTCCTTGATATTTTGCATTCACCATCATGCTTATGCTTGTGCATTTTGAGAGAGAATTATTTACCATTATCCACAGACTTATAAAAAAAACATGAATTAGCAGTTGGTCTTTAAAACTATTGTCTTCAGGCAGAGAAAGGCATATCCAAACAAATGCAGTGCATTCTCCCCTCAAATATCACAGCCACTCTGATAGGTGGTCCACATGCTGTTCTGAAGCAGAAAGCCAAAAGCTTGAGGTTACTAAAGGACAAGTTTTTTAAGGGGCTTGTTAGTGGGCCATGTGAAATGACAGAACCATAAAGTTTTCTATAAATGTCACCTATGGTTAAAGATAATTTGAGCATGATGCTTCATTTAAGAAAGTATAAGACAGCATTAGAAGAACAGCCTCTTGGCTACTGTTTGACTCATAAGTTATGGTAACAAAAACCAAATTGTGTATTTTTGGAAGAAGGGGCTCGTTTACATTGACAGCATCAGATAGAAAAGCCCTAAAATGTGGCAGCTGGTTGCTTAAAGGTTTTATTCCTCCCCAATCTAAAGGGGTCAGATAGCTGCTGTGCTGGCAACTCTTCAAAGGCCTTCACTCTATAGCCAGTGCTGACATATGAAGGAAGCAGTCTTTAGAATCAACTGCTTGTTCTCAGTGGCCCAATTGGCAGAAAATACAAATAAAACAAACACAACAGCTCTCTCATTTCTGCAACGTTAGGGAAGAAAGCAGTGACCTTCTCCCTCCTGCCTCATCTACCCCCCAATTGCTTCTTTGACACTCTGCCTAGTGAAATGAAAAAGAGGTTTTCAAAATAAATAAATAAATAAATAAATAAAACGAAAAGGAAAGAAACATCTGCTTGGACTTCAGATTCCTCTCCAAAGCAGAAAGCAAGCCTAGAAAAGGTTACATGTCTCAACGAGCCACGCAAAACCAGGGAGAAAGTTCAACCGCTTATTCCCATTTGACCTTGGCTTTAAGGCAGGATCACATTGATCCTGATGGAGAGATAGATTAAAACGCCAAGTCCAGAACCGCTCACCAAGCAAATTCACTAGGGGAGTTCGAAGAGTTCTTTGGCAATCTGACTTCATATGGAATTAGCAGGGATGATCCCAGGCCACAAATGTAGCAATATTTTAACTCAGTGTGCAAACTATCAAAGATAAGGCAGGAGATTGGAAGCCATACTGAAGTTTTCAAAGGCTGCTTTCCTAGGAGTCTTTGTCAAGAAAACACAGGCAAGTATAAAAGCTGCTGAAAAAGAATTCTTTAAGGAGAAGGAAAAAAACAAAACAAAACAAAACAAAACAAAAAAAAAACCTAAGTGATACCAGAAACCATGAGAGACCAGAGATAGAGCTGAGGGGTGGGGATAGAGCTGGTAGGAGGGCTCAAACACAATATATTGTCTTTTACATATCTCTATTCTAAATTACAAAATCTTTCTACACCCTCCAAAAAGAACTTTCATAGTACAGAATAATGCCACATAAATGTTCTGATAGGTTATATTTGATCCACAAGCAGTATATGGAAGAGAGGAGAGGAAAGAGAGGGAAGGGGTGGGAGGGTTAGGGTTAGGGTTAGGGTTAGGGTTAGGGTTAGGGTTAGGGTTAGGGTTAGGGTTAGGGTTAGGGCCTTCTTTTGATAAACAGTAGTGCAGTTTTGAGCAATAAATCACACATATAAACTTAAAAGCATCGATAATCAAAAAGAGAGATTTGTAAAAGATAGACCCTCTCTCCATCCCTCTCTTTCTCCTCTTCTCTCACATCCTGCTCGTGGATCAAATGCTACCTATCAGCTACTGCTCACCTACTGGTCCAGTGCCCAGCCTACCTGTCACCATGCTCCTCTCTGTGATGGTCACCGACTAACCCTCTGAAACTGAAAGTGAGCTTTCTGATATAAGTTGCCTTAATCACAGTGTCTCTTCATAAATTCTCACATCCCAGTTAAAATCCCCTACTTTTCAATAAAATTACTAAGTTTTTATATCTCATCTGAAAACTTAAAAGAGTTAGTGTTGAGCCTATGAGGGCAATCTGACTGAAACATCTTCTAACCGATTAATTGCCAGGGTTCATTTGGTGATCTGGTCATCTCATTGGCTTGGAAGGTTTTCTCTGCTTTGTCACTACTTTGTATATGTTGATGCCTGACAGAGGAAAACTGGTCTTCTTTCTTCCTTCATTCCTTTCTTTCTTTCCTGGGTTTTTTTTTTTTTTTTTTTTTTTTTTATTTTGGTTGATCGGTTGGATTTTTTTCAAAGATACTTAGATAACTGCCCTGCTCTGCAAGATTTCCACACAAGCTCTCAAGAGGTATCACTGAATGAGCAATTAAAAATGGATACAAATAGATTGCAGAGTATTTCTGGGCAGTGGTGGCGCACGCCTTTAATCCCAGCACTTGGGAGGCAAAGGCAGGCGGATTTCTGAGTTCGAGGCCAGCCTGGTCTACAGAGTGAGTTCCAGGACAGCCAAGGGCTACACAGAGAAACCCTGTCTCGAAAAAAAAGATTCCAGAGTCTCTATTTTCATAACAACAGTAAAAGGATCTTCATTTTTCTAGTCCTTCTTTGTGTAATTTCTAATGTTCCCGTCACCTTCGCACTATCATTAATGGAAATGTTTAATTAGGACATGTTACATCACTTGCAATGATTTGAATGATCATGCTTTCATTGTCCATATTACAGATTCATCACAGTTAATATAGCACTTTTGTTATTATGGGGACTGAAGAGATGGCTCAATACTTAAGAGCAGTAGCTGTTCTTCCAAAAGATCTGGATTCTAATCCCAACACCCATGGGGGGTATCTGACAACCTTTGATGTCCTTTCAGGCATGGCACACACATGACCTGTTGGAGGGATAGGGTTCAGGTAAAAACACTCATATACATAAAAATAAATAAATCTTTCTTCAAAAGAGGTTTCTACTAGTTTCACTCAGTTCCTATTGGATATATACTACAGAAAATCCTCAGTGACATTAAATGTAAAAATTGACACATTCATTGTTTTGTTTTGTTTTAGAATTACTGTCTCCTGTAGCCACCCATGTTCAGTGTTCATCATTCTAGAAACAAACAAAAATTTACTTAGCCAAGTGAAAAAATGATTGGCTAACAAGTATGGACAGAAGGAGAAAGTCAATGACTCTGGCGTTTTTAAGAGTTGTGTACCAACAACACACAACAGCACAAGTACTATCCTACTGATACAGAGAGTTTCATTCATTCACAAAGAGTAGGGCAGTTATCTATGTATCTTTAAAAAAATCCAACCAATCAACCAAAAAAAAAAAAAAAACCAGGAAAGAAAGAAAGGAATGAAGGAAGAAAGAAGACCAGTTTCCCTCTGTCAGGCATCAACATTCCTTCATCACTAGATTTCACCGTTCTCAACACTTTACTACACCGACTTCAAATTAAATATAGTCTATTTTTCCTAGGCTGATATCAGAGAACACAAGATACATTTTTTTCTCTCCAATTTTTGTTATCAGTTTTTATGTGAGCTGGAAATACATAATAAAAAATCAAAGCCAGCTGTGAATAATTAATTAATAATTAATAATTGATAGTTTAAAAAGAGTGTCACACAGTTAAGAAATGCAAGAAAATGGCATGGCAACGTTGTTGTGTGTGCTGGATATTTTGACAGGGTTTTCTATTTGAAAATGAGTGTATCCTTCGGGCGTATCTTTCCATTCCCAGTTAAAATTCACTATTGCAAACTTTACTGTGTCCAAAATGCATCTTTAAGATACCTGCTCATCTCATGTAGTTACAATAAAATCATTAGGAATCCCCATAAGCAGTTGAGTTCATTCCAAGTCACTTAAAATTATATATAAACAAACAAGCAACTATTGGGAATTCTTCTGGACCACTACTTCTGTCTTGGAATGATTGTTCCTCTTCCCGCATCCCTACCTTAAAACGACAATTTTCAAATTCAAGTTGTCCAACTAAGTAGAAACATTCATGGAGGCAGACAAAGAGAAATCAAAGCTGGCGAGGAAATAACACAATACATGCCTACATCTCCTATGCTCTAAACAAGGTCCAGCCTGGACCACAGCCAAAACCTGCTACATGCCAGCTGTAGCCCATGGTGCTGAGGAGCAGACCTGACCCTAGGCAAACCGATAGGAAGAAGCAGCCAGCACAGCCAAACCCAACTGCAACGCTGTTTCCACTCGCAGCTATGAAAAATGTCTACCAGAATAACTCAGAGTCACTGAAACAGCAGAGGAGTTAGGTACGTTTATCAGATTGGCTTGCATGTGACGTGACAGAAACAGCATGTTCTGCTATTCAGTGAACCCACTGGTGTAAATACCACTCCAGCAGCCCATGAACTCCACTGGATCGCTGTTCATTTTGCACGAAATAGAAAGAAGGGGCTTTTAGAGATATTTTTATTTGAGAGTACAGAGGGGCAGGGGTGGTAGTGGGGACTTTGCTGAATGGATACGCCAGAAAAAGTGAAGAAAGTTCTTAAAATCTGAACTACCAGGTGGGTGTTGATGGCAGTAGCCTTTACTTCACCAGCACTCTGGAAGCAGAGAGAAGCACTAAGTTTGAGGTAAGCCTTATCTACAGAGCTAGTTCTTTGATGGTGTGGGCTACAGAGAAACCCTGTCTCGAAACAAACAAAAACAAAAAGAATCCGAACCACCTACTTGAAAGACCAACTATGTTTTTAGAAATATGAAATCTTTTGTAGAAAGTTGGACTTGGTGTAATTCCTCCACGAAGTATGTGATTAACTCATTCACCACCTAAAGCCTGCATCGCCAAATAATTTCAGGCCACTACATGATATATCAGAAATATCAAACTTGCAGAATTCAAGGCTTTTCAAAAGACATAAATCATTGAAGAAATAAAAACTGAAGTATTTCAGGTGAAACAATGTGAGATTCTGATTCTCTGGAACCAAGCTATACCCTGTTTAAAAAAAAAAAATTTGAAGAAGATAGGAAAAGGAGTCACCAAGAGAAAGAATACCTTTAATTATTCATATTGAGGATGTAACAAAGAGAAAGCTTTTCTGGGGGGAATTTGGCCCTAATTAATAAAAGACTTTAAAATGTTCAAAACATTCACAATTCCACTTCTGGAAATGATTACCTAATAAATAAACTGATAGAGAGTAAGAGTTACATACAATCATATCCATCATGGAGATAACACTGGGAACAACCTTAATATCCCAAATAAGGAGTTTGTTGACTAAATGTGCTAATGCCAGTGGGATAAATAGAACGATATTTACTGCTTTAAAATGAATGATATCTAAGAAAATCACTTAGCTGCATTAGTAAATGTTCTTGGTAATCTCGTTGCTTAAAAAAGCTTGTTAAAACACAATTTAACTACAAATGAGTAGAAAGCTCTCTCTCTCTCTCTCTGTCTCTCTCTGTGTCTCTGTCTCTGTCTCTGTCTCTGTCTCTCTCTCTCTCTCTCTCTCTCTCTCTCTCTCTCTCACACACACACACACACACACACACACACACACACACCGGAGGGAGTGAATGTACATCAGTGTGTTGGTGAAGAAGCAGCAAATAACTTCTTCCTTCATCCTTGACAGTCTTGGCCTTGAGACAAGTGTCTTTACTGAACTACTCCTATCCTTCTGTCTTGAGAAGGCTGGCTAGGCAGCAAGCCCTTTATATCCACCTGTCTCTGCATTCAGTGTTGAGGTTGCAGGTACATACTGTCATGGTCAGCATTTTTCCTTCCTTCCTTCCTTCCTTCCTTCCTTCCTTCCTTCCTTCCTTCCTTCCTTCCTTGTCTTTCTTTTGTTCTTTCTTTCTTTGTCTTTCTTCTTTATTTTATCAAACTGAGTTTATTTACTCCCTTCTTTCCCAGCCCTGCCTCCACTGTCAAGTTTTTATTTTTAACATATGTTATATGTTTCTTATCTTTTTTATTAATTAATTTATTCACTTTACATCCTGATCACAGCCCCACCTCCCTCCTATTCTCTCTCACACCTGCCTCCCCCATGTTCCTTCTCTTTCTCCTCAGAGAAGGAGAAGAAGCCCCTTCATGAGTGCCAACCTGCACATCAATTTGCAGCAGGATTAAGTGCATCCTCTCCCACTGAAGCCAAAGTAGTTCAGCTAGGGGAGAGAGATCCAAAGGCAGGCAACAGAGTCAGCGACAGCCCCCACTCCAATTTTTAGGAGACCCTCGTGAAGACAGAGCTGCACATCTGCTACATTGTGTAGGGGGGCTAGGTCCAGCCCCTGCATGCTCTTTGGTTGGTGGCTCAGTCTCTGTGAGCCCCCATGAGCCCAGGGTAATTTACTCTGTAGGTCTTCTTGTGATATCCTCGACCCCATAGTCAGCTTTTTATGTAGGTTCTGGGAGGATCTAAACTCAGCCCTCCATGACTACACACTGAGTTCTTTTACCCACTGAGTCATCTTCCCAGCCTATACCATTTTTAAGGTTTTAATTATTTTTCAGTTAACTGCACCTCCCCCACCTTTCTCCTCCTCTTCCAACTCCCTCCCATCTCCCTCTCATCAATCCCTCTCAAATTCATGTCCTCTTTCTCATTAATAGTCATGTATGTGTATGTATGCATGTATATGTATGTATGTGTATATGTATGTATGTATGTATGAGGTGTGTGTGTATGTATGTAGCTACAACCTTCTGAGTCTATTTAGTGTTAGTTGTACTATATGATGTCAGGGCTGACAACTTGATATTGCATAAGTGTTGCGGCCCTCTCCGCTCCACGCTTGGGTGCCAAAATGTCCCAGACCGCTCTGCCGCTTTGGTCTGCGGGTCAGGGTCTAGAGAGAGAGAGAGAGAGAGAGAGAGAGAGAGAGAGAGCGAGCGAGAGAGAGCGAGAGAGAGAGAGAGAGGATAAAGGGGAAGAGATGCAAAGAATGGAGACAAGACAGAGGTTCTGATCAAGTCTCAAGTCTCGTTCACTGTCTCTCTCATTGAAGGGAAGTCTGGGGTATTTATACACTTTGTCACGAGCCTTGTAGGCTCGTGGATACCACATGCCTTGCAGGTGTGGATATGATGTAAGCCTTACAGGCCTGTATGGCGTGGATAGCAAGTGCACCGCATGCCTTGCAGGCATGGTTATCACTTGTGCCTTGCGCTGTGGGCACTAAACAGCAAAACAAGATATGTGGGATAAACAAGATGTTTATCAGAGTGTGCTCAGCTCTTGTAGGCTGTTGAAAACCAAGTCTCACGTCAGGATATATGGCTTGAGATGGCTGCAAAGATGATAGCCGCTTTCTGTTATAAGTCGGCTCCCAACAGATAAGGAATTGTGGGACTCATCCCTGGAGAAGAGTAACTCAACTCTCAGCATTCCTTAGTTAGCTTTCACTCTTTGTCTAAGGGTGCCCTCTAACCCAACTCTTAATCTTGAGATTTCCTCCCTCCACATTAGCATGACTATTGGTGCTGTCTTTGTTCAGGTTTTTTTTTTAGCCAGCCATATTGTTTCAGTGTCCTGATTGAACCATCCTTGTCTTTTCTAGGACTCACAATCTCACAGCAGATTGCCTAGTTCTCTTCTTCTCCCATCTTGTCTTTCAACCTCCTCTCTCACAACATTATCTGAGCTTTAGCTGCAAGAATTGCTATGTATTGTTGACATATCCTTTAGGATTGGGCACACCACAAACAGTTGTTCTCTTCATTGTGACCACTTATGGTTTTCCTTGACAGTCTCTACTTGCTGGAAAGAGAAGCTTCTATGTTACAGAGTGAAAGATAGACTTACCTGTAGGTACAAGGGTAAGTATTTAGGGTGCAGTTAGGAATTGATGGTTTGGGAGACAGAGGCAGGTGTATTTCTGAGGTCGAGGCCAGCCTGGCTTACTACACCGAGAAACCCTGTCTCAAAAAACAAACAAATAAACAAAAAAAAAAAGGAATTGATGGTTTAATAAACCTGTAATTACAGGTTATCTTCTAATGCATAGGAAAAGATGCATTATACATAATGTGTTACTTAAAAATCTAAATATATCACTACATTATAAGCCAACAGTGTCCAGACCAGGAGAAGCTTGATACAAGCTACATTTGTAATGTTTAATTTTGTAATGTCTAATTTTTACATTTTCTAATGTCTCTAATTAAAAATTGAGGGACAAGTAAAATTTATTTTAGTGAATGAAGTTAATATATTTAACCCAACAAATTAAGATGTTATTTCACTTTCAATCAATTTATAAAATATAGGTAGACTATTTTATACTCTTTTCTTTTTCATATTAACTCTATGGTGTTTGGTGAGCATTTTAAACAAGCAATCTTCCTCATTTAAGACTAACCTTATTCCCAGTTCTTAGCAACAGCATGGAAAATAACTAGTGAAATGGGCTATCTCTCACTACTAAGGGAATATGAGTGATTTTTTTATCTTTATGTTTTTATATATATTCTCATATTTATCTTGTACAGCAGATGTCTTATTCAGTCACAAGTTCTTGGCTGGATGTGCAGTACCAGGTATAAGTTCCCTCATATTAAACAAAGCTTAAATGCTTAAATGGTGTTGGTTACTCCTAAGATATTAGTGCCAATATTACAACATCAGGTATATATAACCAAGCCAGTAACTGTACATTGCATGATACATTCTTGGTTAGAATTTTACTTATTTTGCTGATTCTTTCACCTGTTCTTCCTCTCCAGATTCTGAATTGAATCCAGATGCTTATTCATGTCTTCCTTGAGATTGTTAATCATTTTTCAATAGTAGATTCTTAACGTCCTCATCTGATGTGTTACCTACTTCAGAATCTTCTAATTCAGTACCTATACTATTTTGGAAAAGTCATGTTGACTTGTTTATTTTGTAATTCTTGTGTTTCTGTTTGGTAAGTTGAACATCTTTATTTTGGGACATACCTTCTAATTTTATATGAGAATCTTCTCACTGAGTATTCTGTGTACTCAATCCTTCGGACCACTTAGAAAGCTGGAAAAAAAATCTGTTATAACAGTAACCACATTAAATTGTACAAGATACAGAAATAAATGTACAGAAGAAAGAAAAGATGAACACAAAAAGAAAAATGAAAAAATAAAAGAAAAACATTTATTATTTTCACATTATTTTAACATTTATTAATAAAAACATTGTTTTATTTTCTTTTATTTCTGATAATTTTTAAATACATTAATAAAATTAGAGGAATATATGGAGTAAAATTTGTTTAATATAAATTTTCAGTACATTAGAGTAAAAAATACTGCTAAAAGAAGAGACACAAAGGCCACAATTAAAAAAGTAAAAGAAAACTTAAGTGTTGGAAGTTTCTGGATCCTCAAAAACCCGAAACTGTCAGCATACATGGTGTGGGGGATCAGGTGAACTTAGGGCTCTTATCTAGTCTACAATTTCTAGTTTCCTATAGTGAATCATATTTTGGACAAGTGTCTAATGTCCACCAGACTTATCTTTCCTTCTCTGAGTATTTGGACCTCATAATTTACTTTGTAATCTGTGTGTTGAGCAAATTGTCTCATTCACACAAGATTCCTGAAATCATGCCTCCTAGGCTGAATAATCTGGTTGAAGGCTGTTTTCCAGAATTGCTCGAGGATAGATTGTAACCACAACTCTGAGATCTAGACAGGCAGAGGACATGTCTTTGTGCTCTCATGATCTCCTAACATCAATTACCAAGCTGGAGGGATACAGCTGTAGATGTTCAGCTTCTGGGCTCTCCAGCAGTGTATGATAGACAGGTGGTTCCTCCAGAGGACCTTGAGCTCAGAACTATCAAACTCCAGGACTATTCCTCGTTGATGAGATTTGTCTCTATGAACTTCGCTGACTGAACTCTGCCTCTTGACTCTAGAACATTTCATCTTGGCAATGGCCTACCATCCTACTCTCCACACTGTTTCCTGGCAGGATAAATTCAGGGTCCCACAATGGGCTTGTTCCCTCATGGCTCGATGAGTAGCTCAGTATTAAATATCATGTTCTCAAGTTGGTGCTGGAACTCTGCTCTCTGGGCTATATAGAGTAGTGAAATGGGTTTCCTTTTCATTTTTGACCAGCCTGCTGGAGAAATCACTGAGGGCTATGGGCTTGTGCTGGGAACCGGATGGATAACACAGTAAGATTCAGTTCAGAAGGACTACATGGTTGCCTCTGAGCTCGGATTTCCATTCTCTTTCTTCCTACCCGTAAGCTCCGCAGCTGAAGCTGTGTTGAACTTGACTCGCTTCTTTCCAGTGCAACATCACCTGATCAACTCTCTGCTCTTCTCATACTCCATAAACATCTGTGTGCACTTACAGAGCGGCTCCTCTTTCTGTCGTTCTTTTATTTTTAATCTTCTCTTCCCAGTCCTCAAGCAGCTCTCTTCCAGTCTGTTGTCTTGCCTTGTTTATAATTTTAAACTAAATTGTAAAAAACAAGGAAACAAGTAAATATTACAAGGAAAAACTATCATTGAATTGTTCGGTATAAAGCAAATGCAAAGAAAGCTTTGTTGCATCTTATTTTTATCTTCTCAATTTCATACTACCTACATGTTTTGATTAGACGTTCTCATACCCCTTAAGCTTTTTATGGTATATTTAAGTGTTCTCAGAGGTTATAATATTTTTACAAGATCTTAAAATATTACAACCAAAATTTTCATTGTTTTGGCATTCTGAATAAATTCAGATTCATAAAAAATGCACCAAGGTACACAACCAGAGCAACCTGAGGCATCTGAACTCACTTCCAAACTGTTGTAAGAGAATATTCCAGAAAGTAGTTTCTTTGTGGGTCAAAAGAAATAATTTTAGGATCCATCTAAATAACCAGAGACTATCAGAAAATTAAAATGGAAAACAATCAAGCCAATATATTTTATGGAGATTGCTAGTGTGCAAATGTCAATAGTCAAGTTTTTATCAACCACTAAAACAACCATTTGACCTAAGATACAGTCCTTCAATAAGAAGAAAGAAAATGATAAAGGGAGGGAAAGATTAAAGAAGTGGAGGAAGAGGAGAAGGAAGAGGAGGAGGAGAAGGATAAAGAGGAGGTAATAAAAGAAGAAGAGGAAGAAGAAGACAAACGCCTTCAACCAATGCCTGAACTGTTTATTTCCAATAGCTGCCATAAAATTTGTTCAGGGTAGTCACTGTGGTATTCTGGGAATCAACTCTAGAACTTTAGGGAAACATGTAAAGCTGGACTTTGAGTGGCCATAATTTGTATCTCATGATCCTCTAAGTTACTTCAATAAATTAATGATTGCTGTCACATTGCTGGAATTCTCTGACTGAAAAGCATGTAAGAATATTTGTTTGATGCAAATGCTCACCAAAGATCCATTGTAGCTGGAAAGAACTGCATCAGTAGAATGAATTGGTGTCCCATCCTGTGAAAGTCATAGAAAGTTCATAGAAAAAGACACTATGGTGACCAAAGGCAATATGGGCTTCCACTCACCAATGCTAACCCAACTATAGCTACTATTGATTCCCAACCTGACATAACAGACCCACAAGAGTATCACTAAGACCTTGTTGTAAAGCCATTTCTCAGCCACTAGTCCACAGCTGCTGATAGGCCACCACTTCCTTATGGAAGAGAAATCACTTTACTCTTATTGTAGCAGCTATTCCATCTGTGATATTTTTTTAACCTTTTCTTGGTAAAGACTTTCATTTCCCTGTATGGAATACTTCTGACTAAGCTACCAACCTAGACTTGAAAATAGTTCTTAGTTACCACTAAGTATCACACTAGCATTGTTTGTGATCAATGATCAAAATAAATTGAGTTAATTTACAACAACAACAACAACAAAAAATGGAACGGTGGGCTGATGATTATTAAATCTGTGGTTTTACAATGTTTTCTTTCAGCAAGAGCTGCAGAATTAATAGACTGGTGGAATCACCTTTTAAGACAATGTCACCCCAAATGTGGCAAGATTCTCCAGACAGTTGTACATGTTTTAAATCAGTCTCCAGGATATAATGCTATCATTCCTGCAGTAAGATTCCAAGGTCCAGGAAATCTAACATGGAAATAAACTAGCATTGTTGTAGGTCCCTATTTACTACTCATGAACTACTTGTAAAATTATCTTTTCTAATCTCATAGCTTTATGCTGTAATGAATGAGAGGACTTAGTGTCAATGGAAAAATGGTTCCACCAGAAAAGAAAAAAGCAAAAGCAATTATTCTGTTGAACGGGAAGCTACGGCTTCTATCTGGCCACTTTGGACTCCTGAGATCTCTGACCACAGCACACATGAAGTCAGTCTCTTGCATTCCAAACATACTTGTTCTTACTTCTGTTGTGGAGCAATAACCCAGTTTCCTTCATGGTATTCAGGATGAATCAATCTAACCGACACTGTAATGGGTTTCAGTGTTGATTCAGAGATGCCAGTAGTCCAAAGTAGCCAGACAGAAGCCTTAGTTTCCAGTTCAACAGAATCATTGTTTATGTCATCAGAATTCATATGTTGAAGTCTAATCCACAACATGTGGATGGATGATAAAGAAGTTTAAGGAAACTCATTTGTCTCTTTGTGTCTGTAAAGTTACAAAAAAAAATTGGTGTCATCTGTAAGCAGAAAGACCTCTCCCGGCACAGAATCTCTTAGCCCCTTGAATATTTGACTTTCCAACCTCCAAAATCATAAGCAATAAATTTTTGTCTACCTAGCTTAAGGTATTTTCTTATAGTAGCCTAAATTAACTAAGGCAGGGCTTCTCTTAGTTTAACATCCTGTTATTAATTAGTTTTAGCAAAAAAAAAAAAAACTGAATCTAGACATAATTAAAGTTTTGTGTCACCCTGTTTCTGAAGATTGTTCACACTTGAGTCATAGAACATGGAAAATTCATTCCTACTGGCTAGCTTTCATGGTGCTGGAAGGTATGATACAATCTACCAGAGGAGAAAAGTAATCTCTAATCATACTCAGTTGTAAGCTCTGAGAAATACAATTACAACTTGATGTGTGGGTAAGACATATCCACTCATGCAACAGTATCACAGACATTCTGGAAGTAACCAACCACTTTCTTATTGAATAACTGAATTTAAGTCCCATTCAGCAAAATGAAATCCATACCTGACACCATTGTTGAACTGAGAACATATGGCTAAACAGGTCATAGGCCTTAAGAAAGAATCTACTACTATTATTCTATTAAATTGATCTCACTATAAACCATCTTCTAATAACTTATCAATATATCCACAGATTAAGGTATTTCTCAATACTCATAACACAATCCTCTCCTTGTAATGGATAAATGATAAATACAGGTCCCACAACTTGTCAAAGTCCAAAGAATAAGAAGCTAAAGAAGTTTACCCCTCCATGGAACATATAAACAGCACCCCTCTTTCCAAAACTCAAAGGTCATTTTGGAAGAGGAAACAGAAAGAGTGTAAGATTCATAGTGGTAGATGACTAACGAGCCAACAGTCTCTTCTAAACACAACAGGGAATATGAACATGTGAATTTACAGGATCTGTGGCAGTTTGCACAGTACTTGTGCAAGCCTCAACCAGACAACCAAGCTCTAACATTGAGAGGGAAGTTGGGAACAAAGTTCTACCTCTAACTACAGAGATATGGGAAGCTGTTAGCTACTAGAAGAGGAAAAATGGGTTTTCTCTAAGAGTATCACTCTCAATAAGTTGACCATACTCCAGTGGAAGACTGTACATCAAACGGCATGGAATAGCACAAAAAAGACCCATTATCATCAAGGTGAGAGCATGGTAATATCCAGGCAGGCATGGTGCAGGAGGAACTGAGAGTTCTACATCTTCACCTGAAGTCCACTAGGAGAAAATTGGCTTCCAGGCAGCTAGGACAAGCGTCTTAAATCCCACGCCCACTGTGACACAGCTACTCCGACAAGGAGTAGTTCCTAATGGTGCCATGGCCTGGGCCAAGCATGTACAAACCATCACAGCCATACAGTAGGAAATCCTACCATCTGCTACAATAGGATAAAGCTTAATGGCCTTGTGAGAGAAATATATCAGGTACTGAGGAACAAATGCTGCATGGGTTCACTTTTGTCAAATACCGAAGTAGACAAGTTCACTGGATCTGGAATTAGAATAACTATCATGAGCTGGAAGAACAGAGGGATGGGAATGGCTATGGAGTTTTGCTCACACAGATGACTCTTAACTAGAGAGTTACCACTCAACACTGGGCTTATAATAACCAGTACTAGAATGTGCATTATATTTTTGAACTACATTTCTTGTGTTTTTATTATAGTAATTTTAAAAAGCAAACAATAATGTTTTTCCACTTCATCATTAAAATATTTTTGACTTTAGTACTCTGTATGTCAAAAGTTATTCTTCAAATTTTCTTAGTAATAAAGTTGACTCAATGAACACTCATTTGTAAATGCTTCATTCCCCTTAACATAGAAGAATTGTATGAATCTTCATCCTCTAATATCATTTATCCTTATCAGGCTTTAAGTTTTGGTTTTATCCTTCTCTTGGTATTTTTCTTAATTTTTTAATGACTGTGCAAACTGCTTTAACCATCCTCTTCTATGTGTACCTGACATATTTTTAAAGAGCTCCTTGATTTAGCTCTCAGGCAATCATTCCCGTGAACAATTCATCTGAATGTCTTCGTAGCTGTGTTCTTCTTCATGAGATGTGTCAGAGAATCACTTTGGGAGTCAATCTCTTTCCATGAGTTAGTCATTTGCTTATTATCTCTTTGCTCACTTTATGCACTGGGGCCCATTATTCTTGCATGTTTTCTTAAATTTAGGGGCAAAGCGAAGGCGTACAATAATGTGATGTTGAGAAACATTGTCTCTGTCAAAAGAATAATAAAAATTGAAATGTGACTCTTGAAAACTACTGTCTGATGTAGGGTTAGTTTGTTCATAGCAGCCTTATTTGTAATAGTGAGAAGCTGAAAGCAACCCAGATGTCCCTCAACCAAAGATAGATACAGAAAATGTGGTTCATTTACACAATGGAATACTATTCAGCTATTTAAAACAATGACTTCATGAAATTTGCAGGAAAATGGATCGAACTAGAAAATATCATCCTGAGTGAGGTAATCCAGTCCCAAAAGGACATGTATAGTATGATGTACTCACTGATAAGTAAATACTAACCAATAAATACAGAACACCCATGATACAACTCACAAACCTTATGAAGGTTAATAAAAAAAGACAGGCCCAAATGTGGATACTTGAATCCCACTTGAAGGGGGAACAAAATAATCCTAGAAGGCAGAGAGCAGGAAAGATCTGGGTTGGAGAAGGGAGGTGGGGAAAGGGGTCAGGTATGGGGGAAGACAAGAAAGAGGCCCAGAGGGCCAGGAGAATGAATGGAAATATGCTGGCAGTGGGGCAGCAGAGGAACCTCTAGAAATTTCCAAGACCTGGAACATGAGGGGCTCTCAGTACTCAATGGAAATGACCTTAGCTGAAATGTGGGGAGATGAAACTGAAAAGACCACCTCCAGTAGATACACATGGTGGAGGCATGGGCCACCCACCCATTTTCAATTTTTTTGACTTAGAATTGTTCCTGTCTAAAAAAAGGCAGGGACAAAAATGGAGTAGAGAATGAAGGAAAGGCCCTCCAGTGTCCGGCCCAACTTGGGATCCATCCCATGCACAGGCTCCAAACCCAGACATGATTACTGATGTTATGTTGTGCTTGCAGACAGGAGCTTAGCATGGCTATCCTCTGAGAGGCTCTACCAGCAGCTGACTGAAACAGATGCAGATACTTACAGCCAACCATTGGACTGAGGTCAGGGACCCCTATGGAAGAGTTAGGGGAAGGACTGAAGGAGCTGAAGGAGATGGCAACCCCATAGGCAAAACAACAGTATCAACTAACTGGAACCCCTTGGAACTCCCAGAGACAAGCCAACAACCAAAGAGCATACATGGGCTAGCCCATGACCCCGACAACCCCCGCTCCCCTCCCGGCACATATATAAAAGAAGACTGTCTTGTCTAGCCTCAGTGGAAAAGGATGCACCTAATCTGTAGAAACTTGATGCCTCAGGGAAGGGGGATGCTGGAGGGGTGAGGTGGAGGTGGGGAGGTGGGGAGGGGAGCACCCTCTCAGAAGCAAAGTGGGATGAGGAACTCAGGGAAAGGAGACTGAGAAGGGGGCAACATTTGGAATGTAAATAATTAAAATAATTTAATAAGAAAGAAAGAGAGAGAGAGAGAGAGAGAGAGAGAGAGAGAGAGAGGGAGGGAGGGAGGGAGGGAGGGAGGGAGAGAGAGAGAGAGAGAGAGAGAGAGAGAATGATTTAGGAATTTCTAGATATTGAAAACATTCCAAAGGCAGTGAAACTCTCTCAAGACCAAGCTTTCTTGTTTCATTTGCTCAGTTCCATTAAAACAAAGAGCAGTGTCATATTTTCACCTATTTTCATAAGGAATGAGTTAGCACATGGATTCCATTGAAATCACAGAGTAAGAAACAATTGAAACAGATAAAAGTTCTCAAAAGAGATGTCAGTGATGAGCACAAGAGCACCAACCCCTCCAGTCATCAAAGTCTCTCAAGGAAGTTACCCAGGAAGCACTTGGGGAAAAAATGAAAAACACAAACAAACAAAAAACAAAAACAAACAAACAAAAAACACCAGCTTTGTCTTAGACACCAAATATCTTCACCCAAGAAACCTAGAAAATTCTGGCCAGACTTTCACTGAAAATAGGTAGACATTCCAGAAAAGAATGTCAGACATTTCATTGTGGCATCCCAGTGACATCTATAATTCGAGGACAATGAGGACTGGAATCAGTGCTACTGTACCCAGTAATTCCAAATGGGAAAAAAATAAATAAATCTTCCAACTACACAATCTGGATGTTAACATTCCCTTTTAAGTTTGTCCCTTTAAGATATTTAATTTTTAGGAATTCCAAACATGAACATAATGTGTTTTGATCAAATCCATCCCAAGCTCCCTCTGCTTCAACTCCCCGAATATACCCACATCACTTTCTTCTCCCAACCTCAAATACTATTTTTAAAGCACCAAGTCCACTCAGTGCTGCCTGTATGCACATGGGGCTACTCTGGGGCTTGAGCAGCTTTTCAGGTATTGCATACCTGAAGCAAATCGATATTCTAACTCCCTAGCAGCTATCAAGAGCCAGTAGATCTTCACCTAATAGTGGGACTCTGTAATCAGCTCTCCTTTCCTATCCACTCTGAGATTTGAGCTGGCTTGATCTTATGCAGATTTCACGCATGCACTGGCAGGAGCTTTGAGTTGATATGTGCAATGGACCCCTGTCATGCCTAGAATACATTGTGTTGCAGGAGTTCTCTCCACTACCTCTAGATCTTACAATCTAAAAGTTAACATTCCTAAAAACAACAGAGATAAAAAGGGAAAAAGGTAAATCAATTTTTTTCCAAAACCTTACAATTCAATTTATAAAATTTCAGACCAGAAAGGCCCAAATTTCAGACCAAAAAGGTCTAAGTTACCAGGCCTGGACCTAATTTATCTTTGGTCTTAAGCATCCTTTGAAAGTAGACGTAATTTTGTAGTTACCCTGAGAGTTCCCTGATAAAACAGAATGAGTTTATGGTGCTTTGTCCTACCTAGATAGCTCAAGTAGAAAATTGATTTTCCCAATAAATGATAAGCTAATTTCAGATACTAGGGTAAGTCCTATCATTAAATGAAAGTAGAGAAAAATCACACCAAAGCTTACTCTAGGCTCTTTATATATGAAAATGATGTTCCGTGTACATATGGAATTATAAAGCATACAATGGCTCCTGAAACATCCTAACATGGACCATTCACTTGCTTTCATTCCAGTGTCTGGATTCTACATCATATATGGCATCCTGTGTCAAGTCTTCTATAACCCTGACTCCCATCTTGAAGACCATCCAGAAAGATTTATCACCAAAAGCATAAATCACAGAGCGGATATATTCATAACATCAACCCCCCCAAAAAACCCAAAGTAGCATTTGGCAAAACCCCAAAGACTAACAGCTACAAAAATATTTTTTCACATCTGTCATTTTCCAGTAATGGATAATATTTATATTACTAATGGCTCAAGATTACCAATGGCATTTAAAAGATTTTGAGAGCAATGGGGAAACATTCTAAATTTATTTTGATTTATAGCTCCTTATAATTGTTTTTCCTTATTCCTAAACTAAGAAAGTAGAAAGAATGAGGGTAAATAAAAGAAAGAAACCTAGAATACTTTAATAATGTTAACATAAACAATGTTTTAAAAGCGTAAATAATTTCCTTCTGAACTACCTTTTGCTATCACACCATACACACAAAAGAACAAAATTGCCTATATGACTTGAACCAATTAGGTGGAATATCATCATCCAAAATACAGAAGATGTTTCCTGTGTACAAAACGGAAATCATGACACGGAATATGTCTTCTCCGCCGAGATTCGATAAAGAGACATAAACCATGTAGAAGTTTAAGATGAGTGCTGTACAATATGGCTCAGTAGTCAGTGGCTAATGAAATGTAATGAGTGCATCTAAGGAAGCAACTTTTAAATTTTTATCATTTTAATTACTACAAATTGAATTTAAGGAGCTAGTGAGATAACAGAGAATGTAAATGTCAAGCTTGATGACCTGAGTTTGATCCTCAAGCCCATATTAAAAAGGGAGAGAGTGAATTCCCACAAATCATTCTTTAACCCACACATGCATCCTCTGACATATGTGTGGCCTGTACATACACACATACACACATGCACACAGGAGCAAAATAAATAAATGTAATTTTTAAAAGTTTTAGCACATGAAATAAAAGTTAAATTTAATTTTTAAACTGGCATTCAATCAGAAACTTTTCCAAAGTCAGAATGAAACAGGTTTAGTCTTTGACTCTACTCTCTCAACAATTATTTTTGTGACATCATAAGTTATATTTAGTGAGAACTTGGCATCCCTTATATAATGTGCTACAAGCATAAAATGTGTACTAGTGTTTGAAAACTTTGTACAGAAACCAAAGAAAATGTAAGTTACCTCATTAATAAGTTTATGCTAGTTATATGTTAAAACTAACATATAGTTAGTTTTAACCTAACCTAATCTGGAATGAATTACTAAATCTCATTTTCTTAGGGCTGGAGAGATGTCTGAGCCTATTGCTGCACACAAGCCTGATGACTGGAATTTGATCTACAGAATCCTTATCAAAACAGTTAAACAAACAAAACAGATAGAGTGGTGCACATCTCCAATCCCAAGCTTTCTATGGCAAGATGGGAGACAGCAACAAGAGAATCTCTCAGAAGCTTATGGGTTCATTAGTCTATGTATGCAGTAGAGCAGAAGCCAGAGAGGCTAACATGATTTTCAATGATTTCACTTTGTCTGACCCTAACTTTCAAACATGGTGTACACACACACCATGAAAATTACATGCCTGCATTCATCTCTGCCCTTAACTTTCAAACACGGTGCACACACACACCATGAAAATTGCATGCCTGCATTCATATGCACTAAATTAATTAAATAAACAAATATAAAAGTAAATTTTATTCAATGTGATTGTTGTCTCGAAGGCTTATTGCTGAATAAGCTCACCCTTTCTAGTTCTTTCTGAACTTTGGCTGGCTGGTTCAATTCAGCTGTTCTAATTCAAAAGCTGTTCTAATTCATCCTCTCCAAGATGACCGATTCAAACTGGATTCTCTTAGATTCTCACTGAATTCTTCTACTTGGAAAAAATGCCTCTGCATTCCAAGAACTGAACTGTACTCACTGAGCTGCCCTCCACCCCTGATTCACTCTTGCTGCTCTTAAGTAGCCTCTCCTTCCTGTATGTTCTCCTATGAATTGGGTGTATCCTATCTCCAGCTCATTCTGTCAAATCTTTCTATGATTTCACTTTGTCTGCACCTAACTTTCAAACATGGTTGCTTTTTTTCTACAAACTAACCTTACCCTCATTGTCTGGGATTAAAGGTGTATACTAAGGACATGTATGTATTCTGGTCAGATTATATTGTTGGATGTGATCCCATGCCAGAGCAGCCATGTTGCTGGATTAAAATTCCTCTACAAGTAAAAATTTAAAAATCATTTGCTTCTTTTCATTTGCTTAAATGACTACTAGTAATGTTTGATCAACGTTAAGGTTATGTTATGTGTCTGTTGAATGAAGTGAATCCAGAGAACAGTGATATTAGCCCAATCCAGCCATCCCTTCTGGGATTCAGCAGAGCATCAGATAAAGCGTACACTCTCATTAGATACATGCTGACTAAATAAAACTGTCACATATTAGGGAAACTATTTCTAACAATAATTCCCTAAAATTAAAACAAGTTCTTATTTAGGGAGAAAACAAGATGACTTTGGAGCAAAGTAAGGCCAGGCAATGAAAGAATGGATTTTTTTCTCCTTTTGTTCAGCAACTCTACAACTAGTCAAGAAAAATAAAATTAAATCATCACATTCTGACAGGTCCCCTCAGCACTCTCAAAAGTCTAACACACATAGCACTTCTCAGGGGAGTTTTCTCCCCTATGTCACACAGCTATGTCATCACAGCTGTGACCAAAATTCATCAAATTTCTATGAAAATTTCCCATAGCTCTAAAGAAATCTGAAGAAAATAAAAGGTAAATAAATGAGGTTACAGAACATATATTGTGTCATTGTACAAAATCATCCAGGTCCTACTCTTGTCTTATGATTATGCAAAAGTTTATTGTTATAAATTTCCTTTCTTCATCCATTAATTGTGATCAACAATAGCAGTCATCTATTAGGATCAATTAATGAAAACATTGAGCTAAACAACTTAGTGGTTGAACCACTGTGGGAATTTAGGATATGCTGGCTGCATGATGCTAATGACTGATTATCATCATTGTTGTGGCACAGCTACACATTTTTTTTTTCAGCAATTCTAGAAAATTGGACATTTTTCTTCAGTAACCTTCATTTTTCTAGTTCACACATTGTCTGGGAATGAAAGTCTCATTTAGCTTCTGTTTCTTACTTATCCTGGGAGAAATTATTAACTAAGATGCTATCACAAAGGGCCTATAAATATAGGAGCCAAGAGTTTCACAGCCTGACAAGTTTCAGGACTAAGCATGGACATTTGATGTTTTGGTCAAGAAATCTATACCATTCTCTCTCTCTCTCTCTCTCTCTCTCTCTCTCTCTCTCTCTCTCTCTCTCTTTCTCTCTTTCTCTCAAGACTTGTAGATACACTATATGGATAGAGACTATGAATGAAGACCATCATGTTCTGTACGTAGGCTTTAGTCTTGCCAAGAGAATCCACAGCCTGAGAGATGCTGATCGCCATGGGTGATTATAACTTTTAAAGGAACGAAATAGCTGAAACACCAGGGATAACACAGATTAGTCACAACAAATGTAGTATATGCATTCCAGGATATTTTAAGCCTATAAGAATATTTTTGTTTCAAAATTAAACAAGAAACTGTTAAGTGAAAGAAAATAGTTTCACATATACATATATTTTAACACATTTTCTGTTAGGCCAACAATGTCATAAAATATAATTTTAATACAATATGGGGAAAAGGGCTTAGGAAGCAATATTCATAATCATAAAAGAGCCAAAATATGTACAATAACCACAAAGGAGAAACAAGGTGTTTTTAAATTATTATAAAAGCACCCTGAAAGTTAGGAAACAGATAGGATGGTACTTCATTGTCAGGGTGAGCAGTATGAAAAAGCACATGCTTTCATAAGGATAGGTATTACTCATGGAATCTAAACAGAGACAATATTCCATAGGTACATCTTAACAATTGCATGTCTGACTCTCATAACAACCATAAAGCTTCAGATTCACCTACAAGCCACACATCAGCACAGCAAAGTTAGTCCCAATATCTCAGCATTGTTTTTAACCTTTTTGAGTCCTATTTTTGCCTCTGACAACTTGGTGCTACCTAATTACTTCTGGCTTTATACTACACAGTAAGACTTGTAAGCCTTGGCTCTGTCTTTGTCCTGCTGAAGTGTGCACACTATTTTGTCTTGGGTTACTGCTTTTGCTTTCTTGTTCCACTAAGATTCTATTTCTTACCACTACCTTTGGTCACCCTAAGACCAATATGTGCTATTCATATCGACTACTCAGACTCCTTAATACAACTTTCATACCCTCCACATCCTTAACAAAAATATTATGTCAGAGGATACATAGGATACAATACCTAGGAACCATAGAATTGTGACTTGGAGTTTCAAGTTCATCTATGTGACCTGCATCTTTGTAACATGGAAATGATGTGCAGTATCTCCTATGTGTCTTACAGGTTCTTACAAGTGGGACCAGACATATTTAATAAATGGTAAATTTTCACTTGGGGTTTATATATAAAGGTCTGAAATTCATTTGTTCATCACTATTTATAGAACATTTACTATATACGTAAACACACATTATTGTAGGCATTGTAGATATATAAGTAGCCAAGTAAAAACTCTGCCTCAGAGAATCAACAACTCTCATAGAATGACTTCAAACATAATGACAGGAATCTTGGATGAGGTGCACCTAATTCTTTTACATAGGAAAATTAAGTAATTGTGACCATTCAAATGTATCCTCAAAAAAATTATGAGAAAAGAACATGCACATATCCATCCAGCAAAGGAATGTTTGGTAGGTTTGAGAAATAGTAAAATACCTGGTACAACTAGAACATAATGTGGGAAAAAAAGCGAATAACAACAGACAGGGTCAATAATAATTTTCTATCATTGGAAGAACACTGGCTTTTGCTTTGGATTAGATGGAGAGTCATCATAAGATTCTGAACACAGACAAGGCAGTTGTAGCCTAGGAATAGAGAAATATGAAGAAGTATAGTTATCAGTGGAACAACTGCACCACTAGGTTACTGCAGGACTCATTTATCACTGGACTCTTAACCAGTGGTCACCAAGACTTTTAGTGTGCTAACATAACTCCAAAAGATTTTATTGCCCAGAATAGTCTATTACTTGTACTGTAACATACTATGTCAATTCCTGGTAACATTTTTATTTAATTAGCAAGTTTTTTGAAACATAAGTGTATGTGCATTTAAATATATCTGAAGTAACCATCACTGTGAAATTCTTTCCTTTAAAGTTTTCAAGGATAGCATTACTTCTTTGACTTTTATTGAAAAATCTGTTCTTACTGCTTTTTAGAAGCTGTAAGAACAGCCCTATTGAAACAAGTTTTTACCAATTCCTTTTGGTGAACACTTGAATGCCCAAATATTTGTGGTGAGCACGCTGTCTTCAGGTACCCTGGCTCTGTCCGGAAGTCAGGTAATTTCTTGGAATGAGAAACAGAAAAGTAAACGAACATGAAAAAAAAAAGGTTGGAAAGGACTATGTTTGGGCTTGGCACTGCTTTATGAATCTCGCTTCAACAAACGTTACTTAAAGATATTCAAGTCTCTATACTGGCCTATAAATAAAGATAGACTTAGATAAGGTCAACGATACCAAAGAACCTGTTTAATCTGAAAAGGCATCTCTGTTCAGAACTTCTTTTAAGTACCACTTAACTGTAGCTTCAAAGGCCTTTCAAAGAAAAATGAAATTCTATTTGGACTTTCCCAGCATGCTGCTTCATACATCCCAGGCCACTAGTTCCCTGATCAATGCAAATAATTGAAAACTATCTTTTTTTTCAAAGCAGAGAATAGCCAGTTTGTCCACCAGCTGGGAAATGAAGCATTTCCAGATTATGATCTTAATGGTCATTTTAAGACTAGAAAGGACCCCAAAATGTCATTCAATCTCTCTGCCTGCAGGCAGGACACATATCTACTATTCCCGGCAGGCGGCCTCATTGTTTTCAGACCATCTCTATCAGTCGGATAAGCCAAATGTCATGCCAACCTGTATTTGTCCCTTTCTTAGGGCCAAGACTACATTGCTTGCAAATTTTATACATCTGAAAACATCTTGTCTCTGCTCACTCAAGAAAACATATAGTACGTAATAAGTTCTCAAAGTTATCTTCCAATTCTAAATGTAAAAGAAGAAAGCGCTAGGAGCGACTGTCCTAGGCACTGTAGAACTGGCCATAACTTTTTTTGGATGGAAAACTATAAGAAAGCCTTAAGGCCCTTTTCTGTTATTAAGGCTAATCAAAACAAACATTATTTTAACCTTCGTTGTATTTCTGGCTCACATTCACTCCACCATTTTACTAGAGTTTTCTCTTACATTGCTCAATGTTGGGTGTTTGTACTTTTATTCCCCTACATCTGGTTTTCTTCAAACTCTCTTAAATTTCTGTATTTTCTGTATAACTATCATTTTCCTCTTATGACTTTTTTCTGCTCCTCCATTGTTTACTTTGATAAATATCACCATATCACATCTTTACATTTTCACTCACTTTAAAAAAAATTACTCGTTCTTTTCCTAATTTTCTTTATTTTGTTTTAGTTTTTGTTTCTATCATGTCTTCAGTCACCACGTTCTTTCTTTCCTTGGCAAAAATACCAGGTCTTCTGACATTAAATATAACTATAATCCTACTGTTCTTCCACAATGGCATCAAGCATCTGCCTTTGCATCAGTTTATTAAATGATTATGTGAGCTTTGCAGAAGAGGCAGCATCTAGGTTACAAACGTGAGAAGTCATGGTTTTCCCACCTCATAACTTCATTGCATATTTTCTGTACTCACAGGGGAAAATAGTGTTGACACAAACTGAGATATAGAATTTGTTGCTATAAAGGAAAATTTACCTCCATTGTTCAAAATGTTATATGATTTTCGGTGACATTTTATAGCTATTGATTCAGAAAAATGAATCTTAATTGCTGTGGCATTCAAGTCTGCAATATATTAGGCAGTGCCAGTTAAAACTTAATGAACCGAACAGAGCCATTTTCTTCTTAGAAGAGGCCCAGTTCATCCTGTTTACAATATTAGACACTCTTGACTCAATTATACAAAGACTGTCACCATTTGGGATCGTTTCAGATACTTTAGTAAAATTAATATCTTTCATAAATAAAGAACGTTAAATTGATAATAATGGCACTAGCAAGATAATGACAACACCTCCCCAAAAGAACTCTGAGACATGTATACACAATGCCTTAAGTGGCAATGGGGAGTTAGCATTGAATATAGAATCAAAATTAATAATAATCTGGCCATAAAACAAAGAAATATAATATTGTATGAATGAGATTATATTTAGGAATAAATACGCATATATATGTATGCACACACACATACATAGTGAAGTTTTTGATTTCTAGAACTAAAGAATATACTTGTGCTGTTTTAATTTCTTTATCAGCAAGGTAAATACCACAAATAGACAAATAAGTGCTATAGCGTCATACTTTGACTTTAAAACGTGTACTGAAAAAAAAAAGAGGTGTTCAAGTCAGACAATTTTTAACTTATATTCTGTATGTTAAGTCACTTTGAGAACCAGAAAGGCAGGGAATAATAAACTTTGCTCATTAATAGAACTTAGAGGAAGCTCATGAAGAAAAGAGATTTCTAAGCTTTATCTTTTTGGGAGGGCGTACAGATATTTAGGTTGATTGTCTATAGAGGTTGGCTTTAATTCCAACGAATTATGTGGACAATAACATAAAATTGTATTTACTATGTTAATAATCATAATTGTTTGGAAAGAAACCCAGACGATCTAAATTTTGCTTACAATGCTAAGAGCAGTTAAATTGGAGCTATATTTCAATTATGGCATCTATTGTTATTTTCTCTAATACAAACATTTTAATACGTAGATTTAAATTCTTAAATCTAGAATTCAACTTCAGCCCAATTCATCTCATCCACTTTATTAAAGTTTCTCATTTTAGCATTTTTCTAATCTCAAAAATTACTCAATTATACATATATTTTCATTTTTTTTTTAGGGTCCAACTCCGTTTCTGGTAAAACTAAAGGTATCTCATAAATCAAAGAAATTAAACTGGTAATTATGGCAGCCATAATAATGCCATCTTGGAGGAGGATAACTGGAGCCCTGGATCCTCTAAATACATTACTTTATATGGCAAAGGGAAATAAGTTTGTTCTTTGGCTGACTTTGAAGTGGACAGATCACCCTTGGCAAGTTAGTTCCTGGGTTTTAATTTGTTGCTTAAAACAGAAAATTATAAAAGCTTTAGAATGAAAAGCATTTTAAGTATTTTCTAGAGTGACGTTGTCTAAATAATGTCATCATATAAGGAAATGTTTTCACACACATTACACTTTCTGAAAAATTATTACAAGATTGGCGTTATAGTCAAGTATTTAGAATGGTCTCCGATAGGCTCCTTTCTAATTCTGTGTCTTAGTCTTTTGAATGAGACGCTTTTAAAATTCTGAACAAGATATTTGAGCACCTGAAATTTCAGAATAAGTTCCATGCAACAAAGCTATTAAAATGAAGTTTGTATTATCAGGAGATAGATGACTAAAGTTTGAAATCTGGTTAAGAAAAGTCTCTGAAGAAGCTATCTAAATTTTAAATGATTTTTGAACTTTAGACCTATTTTTCTACTTTTCCTCAATTTGCAAACACTTCTGTTTTCCATCCATATGTTTGTTGACATGTTACTTAACTCTGTCGTTCACTGTGTCAGATAAGATTATTTAAGATTCCATGTTTGACTCTAAAACGTACATTGATGTCAGAAAGACAAACATTTCTTGACCATAAAGAGATCTAAATTTTTAAGCTTAAAATGACAACTTTCAAAAATTAACTCCCATACCAGGAAACATATCTGGCACCTTGAGGTAGTCAGAACAGCTTTGCTCCTGCAGCTTATAACCTACAGGCCCAGATGTGCCTCATCCAACGTCTCAGCCCAATGAGATCTTAAACATGGGGGGTTTTTTGTCTCTTTTTTTTTATTGGAAATTGTATTTACATTTCATATGCCATCCCCTTTCCCCATTCCCCTGCCCTAGAAAACACCTATCCCATGTCCCCTTTTCCTTTTTGTTTTTATACAATTTTTTAAAATGTTAATCAAAGGCTTTTTAAGTTTGGTAATGCTCAATCAGAAGTGTAACCCAATACCCAACCTAAATATATAAACTATCTTTGACTGGTGGAGACACGTGAACATCTGCCTCCATATCCCCCTCCCCTTTTTCTTCCTCTCTCATCACCTAGCTTCTCCTCTCCTTCTTCTTCTCCTCCTCTCCTTATTCCTCAGCTCCTCCTACATATCACCCTTCCTGTTAAAAGAAAACTTTTCTCTCAAAATACAATTAGAGCATAATTATGCCTATTTGTACTCGTGAGGTACAAGATAGTCCTAATACCCAGTCCATCATTTTGTTGACTAACCAGAACCTTTGTCATCTCTCCTAACTAAAACACTTAGTTCTGAACCTGGATTTTTTCTTGGCTTTAGAATGAATGTCAGCTGAAAACCATCCCCTCAAATTTTTTCTCTCAAAGTAAATAGCCAGGATTGGCTATGAGACTGTAAGTTTTCAACCCCGTCAGAAATCCAGAATGGCTGAGTTATCTAAAATTATGGGAAGCACAAAGCATAGCTTCTAAAACTTATCCAATTTATAGAGACTTCTGAACACCTGGACAGTCCCTATACTACAAAACGTTGGAGCATCTGATCTTGAAGCCTTCTGGCCCAGGATCATTTGACAGACCTTAGTGCTGCAGAATTATTAAGGGCTGATTACTCTGTCTAGGCAGATATAATCAGTCGACTATTCTGCAAATGTGTCATTTTCTGGACAGTAATTTGTCTGTAGATGGAAAGAGGCAATTCTTGCCTAGTGGCTGTCTCATCACAGCTGGAGTAACTCCAAAGATGCTCAATTTCTTCTTAGAATTCAAGACAGGAAACTGTCAGGAGCAGACAGGTCTCTAATCAAAATGAACGTTACTACAGAAATGTTTGTAACGTCAATTCTGTGGACTTCTGACATTTTGAAAACCAACTATCCATGTAAGGTAATCTGGATTGTTGTTTTTTAACTCCAGTCAGCTATTTCTAAATAAAACATAGAAAACACCCTAACAATAAACTCCAACCCATGAATTTGCTATATGCCCTTAACTCACAGGCTAACCATCTCAAATCAGTTAAAAAAAGTTAAAGAAGGACTGGGTCTAAGCCTTGTATTCCTAAATGTGTTATACAGGTACAATGTCTATGAGAGTATCAATATTCATCTCACTTTTATATCAATAAGAAGCTTGTACCAATGAAAACCTTAAATTTGAAATCAAAGTAAATTTGTGCCATTTAAGAAGTTATAACTTCATCTTGATAATAATTGTACAGATTTCTACCAATAGGTTATGGCTATGCAATAAATCCTAGCTAATCCTCCCTATTCCCACAAAACCACTACTTTTCCCTAGAAAGACAGCCCAATATTTACCACCTTAGTCCCCAAGCCCAGGGAATATGGGTACTGACTCTTCATTAACTTCTTCAAGCTGACTACGGGCATTGAGATATTAGAAGAGGAGTGGAGGGAAGAGTGAATTGATAAGCCTCCGGCACTGTGTCTTCACTGCATCCAGATGGAATTCCAGGATCTCAGAGGTTTGAGCAGGTCTGCTCAGCTTACTTGATGAGTAGATACACCAAGGCTGTGTATTCTGCAATATGCAATTCTCAAAACAAATTTTAGTATCAAGATAATTTTTTAGAGGGCTGACATTTTATTAAAGATGTTGATTCTAACAGCTTTTCTTCTTTTCCCCCTCTTTTATTGGATATAATATTTACATTTCAAAATTTATCCCCTTACCCCATTCCCCCTACCACCCAGGAATCCCTTATACCATCCCCCTCCTCCTGCTTCTATGAGGTTGTGCAACCACCTACCCCCTACTCCCACCTCCCCACCCTCAGGCCCCACCCCCACTCAGTGTTCAGCCTTCATGAGACCAAAGATCTCCTCTCCCACCTTTGCCCAACAAGGCCATCCTCCCCTACATAGACAGCTGGAGTCATGTGTCCCTCCCTATGTGCCCCTAGGCTGGTGGTTTAGTCCCTGGGGAGCTCTGGCTGATTGGTATTGTTGCTCTCCTCATGGGGCCACCAACCCTTTCAGCTCCTTCAGTCTTCTCTCTAACTTCTCCATTGGGAACCCTTGATCAGATTAATGGTTAGCTGTGAGAATCTGCCTCTGGATATGTCAGACTCTGGGGGACCTCTAAGGAGACAGCCTTATCAGGCTGCTGTCAGCATGTACTTCCTGTCATCCATATCAGCATCTATTTTTGGTGACTGCACATGGGATGAATACCCAGGTGGAATGGTTTCCAGACAACCTCTCCTTCAGTTTCTGTCCCACACTTTGTCTCCATATTTGCTCCCTTGGGTATTTTGTTACTCCTTCTAAGTAAGACCTAGGCATCCACACTTGTTCTTCCTTCTTCATGAGCTTCATGTGGTCTGTTAGTTGCATCTTTGCTGTTTCAATCTTTGGGGCTAATATCCGCTTATCAGTGAGTAATACCATGTGTGTTCTTTTGTGATTGGGTTACCTCACTCAGGATGATATTTTCTAGTTCCATCCATTTACCTAAGAATTTCTCAAATTCATTATTTTTAATAGCTGAGTAATATTCCATTGTGTAAATGTACCACATTTTCTGTATCCATTCCTCTGTTGAAGGACATCTGGGTTCTTTCCAGCTTCTGGCTATTATAAATAAGGCTGCTATGAACATAGTGGAGCATATGTCCTTGTTATATGTTGCAGCATTTTCTGGGTATATGCCCAGGAGTGGTATAGCTAGGTCCTCAGGTAGTGCTATGTTCAATTTTCTGAGGAACCGCCAGACTGACTTCCAGAGTGGTTGTACCAGCTTGCAACCCCACCAACAATGGAGGAATGTTCTTTCTCCACATCCTCACCAGCATCTACTATCACCTGAATTTTTGATCTTAGCCATTCTGACTGGTATGAGGTAGTATCTCAGGGTTGTTTTGATTTGCATTTCCCTGATGACTAAGGATGTTGAGCATTTCTTAAGGTGCTTCTGGGCCATTCAAGTTTCCTCCATTGAGAATTCTTTGTTTAGCTCTGTGCCCCATTTTTAATGGGGTTATTTTGTTGTCTGGCATCTAATTTCTTGAGTTCTTTGTATATATTCGATATTAGCCCTCTATCAGATGTAGGATTGGTAATGATCTTTTCCCAATCTGTTGGTTGCCATTTTGTCTTACTGACAGTGTCCTTTGCCTTACAGAAGCTTTGCAATTTGATGAGGTCCCATTTGTCGATTCTTGATCTTAGAGTATAAGCCACTGGTGTTCAGGAACTTTTCCCCTGTGCCTAGGTATTCAAGGGTCTTCCCCACCTTCTCTTCTATTAATTTCAGTGTATCTGGTTTTATGTGAAGGTCCTTTATCCACTTGGACTTGAGCTTTGTACAAGGGTAAAGAATGGAATAATTTGCATTCTTCTGCATGCTGACCTCCAGTTGAGCCAGCACCATTTGTTGAAAATGCTGACCTTTTTCCACTGGATAGTTTTAGCTCCTTTGTCAAAGATCAAGTGGCCATAGGTGTGCAGGTTCATTTCTGGATCTTCAATTCTATTCCATTGATCTTCTTGTCTGTCTCTGTACCAATACCATGCAGTTTTTATGACTACTGCTCTGTAGTACAGTTTGAGGTCAGGGATGGTGATTTCCCCCAGAAATTCTTTTATTGTTGAGAATAGTTCTCACTATACTAGGTTTTTTGTTATTCCAAATGAATTTGCAAATTGCTCTTTCTATCTCTATGAAGAATTGATTTGGAATTTTGATGGGGATTGCGTTGAATCTGTAGATTGCTTTTGGCAAGATGGCCATTTTTACTAACTTAATCCTGCCAATCCAGGAGCATGGGAGATCTTTCCATCTTCTGAGATCTTCTTCTATTTCTTTCTTCAGAGATTTGAAGTTCTTGTCATACAGATCTTTCAATTGCTTGGTAAGATTCACTCCAAGATATTTTATATTATTTGTGGTTATTTTGAAGGGTGTCATTTCCCTAATTTCTTTCTCAGTCTATTTATCCTTTGAGTAGAGGATGGCTACTGACTTGTTTGAATTGATTTTATATCCAGCCACTTTGCTAAAGTTGTTTATCAGGTTTAGGAGTTGTCTGGTGGAAGTTCTAGGACTACTTAAGTATACTATCATATCATCTGCAAATAGTGAAATTTTGACTTCTTCCTTTCCTATTTGTATCCCTTTGACTTCCTTTTGTTATCTAATTGCTCTAGCTATGACTTCCAGTACTATATTGAATAGGTAGGGTGAGAGTGGGCAGCCTTGCCTAGTCCCTGATCTTAGTGGGATTGCTTCAAGTTTCTCTCCATTTAGTTTGATGTTGGCTACTGGCTTGCTGTATATTGCTTTTACTATGTTTAGGTATGGGCCTTTAATTCCTGATCTTTCCAAGACTTTTAACATGAAGGGAGGTTGAATTTTGTCAAATGCTTTCTCAGTGTCTAGTGAGATGACCATGTGTTTTTTTTTTCTTTGAGTTTATTTATGTAGTGGATTACACTGATGGATTTCTGAATATTGAACCATCCCTGCATTCCTGGGATAAAGCCTACTTGATCTTGATGGATAATTGTTTTGATGTGTTTTTGGATTCGGTTTGTGAGGATTTTATTGAGTATTTTTGCATCAATATTCATAAGACAGATTAGTCTGTAGTTCTCTTTCTTTGTTGGGTCTTTGTGAGGCTTAGGTATGAGCGTAACTGTAGCTTCATAGAATGAATTGGGTATTGTTCCTTTTGTTTCTATTCTATGGAATAGTTTGAAGAGAATAGGTATTAGGTCTTCCTTGAATGTCTGATAGAATTCTGCACTAAAACCATCTGGCCCTGGACTTTTTTTTTTTTTTTTTTTTTTTTTTTTTTTTTTTTTGTGAAAAGACTTTTAATGACTTCTATTTCTTTAGGGGTTATAGGACTGTTTAGATGGTTTATCTGCTCCTGATTTAATTTTAGTATCTGGTACCTGTCTAGAAAATTGTCCATTTCATCCAGATTTTTTAATTTTGTTGAGTATAAGCCTTTGTAGTATGATCTGATGTTTTTTTTTTAATTTCCTCAACTTCTGTTGTTATGTCTCCCTTTTCAGTTCTGATTTTATTTATTTGAATACTGTCTCTGTGCCCTTTGTTTAGTCTGGCCAAGGGTTTATCTATCTTGTTGATTTTCTCAAAGAACCAGCTCCTGGTTTTGTTGATATTTTGCATAGTTTTTTCTGTTTCTACTTGGTTGATTTCAGCCTTGAGTTTGATTATTTCCTGCCATCTAGTCCTCTTGGGTATATTAGCTTCTTTTTGTTCTAGATCTTTCAGGTGTTCTGTCAAGTTGTTAGTGTATGCTCTTTCCATTTTCTTTTTGTGGGCACTTAGAGCTATGATTTTTCCTCTTAGTAATGCTTTCATGGAGTCCCACAAGTTTTGGTATGATGTATCCTCATTTTCATTAATTCTAAAAAGCCTTTATTTTCTTTCTTTATTTCTTCATTGACCAAGTCATCACTGATTAGAGCATTGTTCAGTTTCTATGTGAATGTGGGCTTTCCGTTGTTTTTGTCCATATTAAAGACGAGACTTAGTCCATGATGATCTGATAGGGTATAAGAGATTATTTCAATCTTTTTGTATCTGTTGAGGCCTGTTTTGTGACCAATTATATGGTCTATTTTGGAGAAAGTACCATAAGGTGCTGAGAAAAAGGTATATTCTTTTGCTTTAGGATGAAATGTTCTATAGATGTCAGTTAAGTCCAATTGGTTCATAACTTCTGTTAGTTTCATTGTGTCTCGGTTTAGTTTTTGTTTCTATGATCTGTCCATTGCTGAGAGTGGGGTGTTGAAATCTCCCACTATTATTTCGTGAGGTACAATGCATGCTTTAAGCTTCAGTAAAGTTTCTTTTATGTACGTGGGTGCCCATGCATTTGGGGCATAGATGTTCAGAATTCCGAGTTCCTCTTGGTACATTTTTCCTTTGATGAATATGAAGTGTCCTTCTTTATCTTTTTTGATTACTTTTGGTTGAAAATCGATTTTATTTGATATTAGAATCACTACTCCAGCTTCTTTCTTGGGACCATATGCTTGGAAGATTGTTTTCCATCCTTTTACTCTGGGGTAATGTCTGTCTTTTTCACAGAGGTGCATTTACTGTATGCAGCAAAATGCTGGGTCCTGTTTATGTATCCAGTCTGATAGTATATGTCTTTTTATTGGAGAATTGAGTCCATTGATATTAAGAGATATTAAAGAAAAATGAATGTTGTTTCCTGTTATTTTTGTTATTGGCGGTAGAGTTATGTTTGTGTAACTATCTACTTTTAGGGTTGTTGGAAGATTACTCTCTTGCTTTTACTAGGTTGTAGTTTCCCTCCTTATGTTGGAGTTTTCCACCAATTATCCTTTGAAGTGCTGGATTTGTGGTAAGATATTGTGTAAATTTGGTTTTGTCATGGAATATTTTGGTTTCTCCATTAATATTGATTGAGAGTTTTGCTGGGTATAGTAGCCTGGGCTGGCATTTGTGTTCTCTTAGGGTCTGTATGATATCAGTCCAGGATCTTCTGGCTTTTATAGTCTCTTGTGAGAAGTCTGGTGTAATTCTTATAGGTCTGCCTTTATATGTTACTTTACCTTTTTCCCTTACTGCTTTTAGTATTTTTTCTTTGCTTTGTATATTTGATGTTTTGATTATTATGTGGTAGGAGGTATTTCTTTTCTGCTCTAAACTATTTGGAGTTATGTAGGCTTCTTGTATATTTATGGACATCTCTTTCTGTAGGTTAGGAAAGTTTTCTTCTATAATTTTGTTGAAGATATTTACTGGTCCGTTAAGTTGGGAGTCTTCCCCCTCATCTATACCTATTATCCTTAGGTTTGGCCTTCTCGGTGTGTCTTTGATTTCCTGTATGTTTTGGGTTAGTAGCTTTTTGTATTTTGCATTTTCTTTGACAGTTGTGTCAATTTTTTCCATGGTATCTTCTGCACATGAGATTCTCTCTTCTATCTCTTATATTATGTTGGTGATACTTGTGTCTATGACTCCTGATCTTTTTCCTAGGTTTTCTATCTCCAGGGTAGTCTCCCTTTGTGATTTCTTTATTGTTTCTACTTCCATTTTTAGATCTTGGATGGTTTTGTTTAATTCCTTCACCTGTTTGGTTGTGTTTTCTTGCAATTCATTAAAGGATTTTTGTGTTCCCTTTTTAAGAGTTTCTATCTGTCTACCTCTGTTCTCCTTAAATTCTTTGAGAGTGTTATTCATGTCCTTCTTAAAGTCCTCTATCATCATCATGAGAAGTGATTTTAATTCTGAATCGTGCTTTTTCGGTGTGATGGGGTGTTCAGGGCTTGCTATGATGGGGGAACTGGGTGCTGATGATGCCATGTAGCTTTGGATTCTGTTGCTTAATGTTCTTTCGCTTGCCTTTTGCCATCTGGTTAACTCTAGTGCTACCTGTACTTGCTGTTTCTGACTGAAGCCTGCCTTTCCAGTTATCTTGCTTGTGTCTGATCTCCTTGGGGTCCAGATGTCTCTGTGATCTTCTTCAGCTGCTCTGAGTACAGTGGTACCTCTAGGGTGACTCAGGATATGGTGTCTCCAAGGTAGCAGAGCAGCTAGGTGTCTGCTGTTCTGGGTTCAGTTGCTCCTCTAGGATGTCTCAGGATAAGGTGTCCAATGTTCTGAGTGCAGTGGCTCCTCTAGGATGTCTCGGGATATGTCGTCTGTCGCTCTGAGTTCAGTTGTTCCTCTGCAGCTCTGGGTTCAGTGGTATCTCTGTCGCTCTGGGTTGAGTGGACCTTCCAGAATGTCTTGGGCAGAATCCAGTGTCCACACAGGAGCAGACCGGGCAGGGGTCTGTTCCAGGCCTCAGATCCGGGAGAGGGGCCGAAGAGGAGTGCTATTTCGCAGGGGTGGGGGGTTAGGTATCTGTTGGAATCTGAGCACTCCTGGCACCCAACTATGGGCGTAGGGCAGTGTGTGGGTCTTCCTACCTACAGCTCTGGGTTCAGTGGAGCCTCCAGGGCGTCTTTGGCGGAATCTGGTGTCCACACAAGAGCAGACCAGGCAGGGGTTTGTGCCAGGCCTCAGATCCGATCTTGAACATCTTGAGCAAGGGTCTAGCCAGCTGAGTCCACCTAATCCTACCTTACATATGCCCTTCTTAACCCCCATATTTGTGCCCCAAAGTCTGGGCTAGGACCAGAATGCATGTTCTATACATCAGCTCAGCCATCTGTATCTACCAGACTTCATTCCATCTAAGTCATATCCAACCGTCAGATACAACACAGAGCATACATTGTGTGGTGTTTCAGCCGACTGTGTCTAAATGAGATGCAGAACCTACAAAAGAAGTCTGCATGCACAGACAAAAATCCACCAGTCCTATTGAAATGTTCACCATTGAGAATTGCCTAGATGAACCTCTAAAGGCCTAGAGAGTTTAAAAGAACAATTATAAACTTATTCAAAGATTGCCAAGAGATGAAAGAAGTTACAAAGAAACAATTTAATAAACTTAGAGTAAAAACTTAAATGGGGCTTCTCCCTAAAAACACATGAACATGAGGCTGACTTACATGAAGAAAGTCTGGTATTTAAAAGTGGATTCATTAAATATGGTAACACTGAAGAGGACACAAGCTAAAATAAAAATGGGAGTGAAAAAAACCAATAACCCAACTAGAAAACTCAAGGGCAAGACTTGCAACTAGAATGAATCAAACAGAATTTAAGCTATCAGGACTAAAGAGAAGGTAGAGAAACTAGACCAAAAAAGCAAAAATTATTTAAAAAGCTAATATAGGTAAAATACATGTAGGAAATATGAGAAATGATGAAAATGCCAAAGTATTAAATTATAGGAATAAATGAGGGAGGAGAATCTTAGATCAATGGTATAGAGCAGATCATCAACAAGACCATAGAAGAAAACCTCCACGAACTAAGACACAAATACACAGAATCCTAATAAAGCAAGACCAGAAAAGAAGCTGTCCAGGACATTCTGTAGTACAAATAGTGAATATACATAGCAACAACAACTTTAAAAAAAAAGTGTTGAAGAGAATAAGAAAAAAATTATAAAGTCACATATAAAGGAAGTTCCATAAAAAAAATAAATAACAGTTGGTTTCTTAATGGAAACTTTGAAAGCCAGAGAGTCTTTAGCAATGCAGTCAAAATTCTGAAGAGCATGGCTACCAACCTAGACTACTATGCCTTGCAAAATTGTCTGCTACAACTTAAAGACTCCTTTCTGTAACACAAACAGCCTTTTAAAAAGTATGTTTAACAAAGCAAGCATAAACAAAATACAGAAAGCAATACTTCATACTGAAGAGAGGAATAGCATAACCAAGAGACAGCGGAAGCAAATGAAGCTGCAATTACTAGAACACAAAGTACCACTGAGAACACCTAATCAACAACAACAAAAAAATACAACATACAAAAATACATCAAAAAATACATCAGCGCACAGCTTTCAATAGTTTTATATAGTGTAACAGCACAACTTATCTGAGCAGATCAGGAAACAAAATCCATCTATTTATTGTATACAAGAAGCTTATCTTTAAAGACAGGTACCACCTTAGAATGAAAGGATAAAAATGATTCAAATAAAATGTGATTGGTAAGAAAACAAGCATCAATATTCTAATATCTGACCAAACAGTCTTTAAGCAAACCTAATCAGAAGAGATAAAGGACACTTCATCCTAATCAAAGTAACAGCCAACCAACACAGCATTATTATCCTAAACATAAATGTCCTAAACTCTGGTGCGTCCAATTTTGCAAAAAGTCTACTACAAGAGTTAAAGACAAAAATTAACATCAGAACATTAATACCTGAATATTCTGATGCTTCATTTTCTTTAGAAGACAGATCATCTGTACAAAAAAATAAAGAGAGAGCTATCAGAACTAAGTGACATCATACAGCAAATGGATTCAATAGCTATAGAATATTCCATCCAAACACCAAAATATATACAGTCAGGTCAACATTACACAGAAGCTTCTCAGAAGTAGATGACATTCTGAGACACAAAGAAAATCAAAACAAATTCAGAAAGATTTGAAAAAAAGGTTTGTCGTATCTGACGTTAACACAATTCAACATAAAATTGCCAGCAAACAAGTCTCTAGTAACTACACAAACTCGTGGATGTGAAACAACTCATTACTTAACAATGAATTAGTCAAAGAATTAATAACAAAAAGTTCTGTAGCTAAATGAAAATGAAAACATAACACTGAAAAACCTCTGAGACACATTAGAAGAAGTCCTGTGAGGAAAATTTATAGCTTTAAGTGCCTAAACTAAAAAATCAGGAAGAGAACAAATAAATATCTTAATGTTGCAATTCAAAAACTTGGAAACAAACACACAAAAAGACAAAAATAGTAGATAGAGATAATAAAATAGAGGTGCATAATGTGAAACCTCTCAAGGAATCAATAAAAATATTATGTTGAAAAAATAGAAAAGAACCAGTCACAAAGTCCTTCTATAAAGCCAATACCATTCTAATACCCAAACTAAGTAAAGACATAACAAAAATGGAATACCACAGGCCAGTATCCATGATGAACATAGATTCAAATTTTCTAAAGAAAATATTTTCAAATCAAATACAGACTTACTTACATGAAAAAGATAATCCATCATGACTAAGTTGGCTTCATTTCAGAGATACAAGGCTAGTTCAACACACAGAAGTCAATGCATGCCATAAATCACATAAATGGACTTTATAAACCTAAGTCTTATGGTCATCTTAATAGATTCAGAAAAGACCTTTGACAAATCCAATGTGTCTTTATGACAAAACTCCTACCAAAAGTAGGACTTGGGTGAGCATATTTTAACAAAAAACTCATAACCAAAATCTTTCTCAATGGAAAAATACTAGAAATCAGAATACTCTGAAATCAGAAACAAAACAGGACTCCTGAATATCCCGAATATTCTCCTTTTCAATATGTACTCAAGGCACTAGCTGGAGTCATGAGACAAAAAAGGAAAATTAAAGGTATACAAATTGGAAAAGAGGTTAAACCATCCCTATTTGAAGAAGATGTGATATTATATTATACATAAAAGATCCCAAAAATTCCACCGGAAAACATTTCTAAATGTTTTCATGGTCAACAATTTAGTCAATGTTTCAGGATACAAAATCAAAATAGCCTTTCCATACACATGCAACAAACACACTGGGAAAGAGATCAAGGACATACTACCCTCTAAAATAGCCTCAAAAAATGATAAAATATCTAGGAATAAACCTAGCCAAAGAAGCAAAAGGCCTCTACTATGGAAACTTTAAGTCTATGAATAAAGAGATAAAGACTCTAGAAAATGGAAAGACATACCATGCTCATGGATTGATAGAATTAAATTGTAAAAAATGACCATTCTACCAGAAGCCATTTACACATTTGATATAATACCAATCAAAATTCTTGTATTGATTTTATAGAAATAGACCACTCTATCCTAAATTCATATAAAACCACAAAAGACCCCCAAATAACCAATGCAATCCTAAGCAAAAAGAAAAATGCTCAAAGGATTATCATGTCAGTTTTCAAATTATAATACAAAGCCATTGTAATACAAACAGTATAAGTTATATTAACAAAGCCATTGTAAAACAAACAGTATAAGTTATATTACAAAGCCATTGTAATACAAACAGTATAGTACTGGGACAAAAAAAAAAAAACAGACACGTGGACCAATAGAACAAAATAGAAGACTCAAACACGACTGTCATAATTACAGCCATTTAATATTTCTCAAGAATGTTGAAACATACACTTGAAAAATGAAGCCACTCTTAACAAATAGTACCTGGAAAGCTAGTTATCCAGTCAGAGAAGAATGAAGTTAGGATGATATCTATCACCTTGTACAAATAACTAACTTGAAATGGACAAAAGACCTCAATGTAAGCCTGAAACACTAAAACTGCTGGAGGAAAACATAGAATATACTCGGGATATGTGTTTAGGAAAGTTCTTTCTGATTAGGGCCTTATTTGCCCAAGAATTAAGACCAGCAGTTAGCAAGTGGGATCTAATAAAACAAAAATTTTTCTATCCAGCTGAAGAAATAACGATTGATTGTTGGACTAAGTGAGAAGGAAACCCACAGAAAAGGAGAGAATCTTGTCTGCTATACATATGATAGAGGATTAATATCTAGAACATATAAAGAACTAAAAGAACAGTCAGAAAACAAATTTTCAAAAAGAAAAAAACAGAAGCAGACTATAGAACTGAACAAAGAAGAGAAATAAAATAAAGACAAAGAGAAAGAAGAGGGGGAAGGAGAGAAGGAGAAGAACAAAGAGGATAAGAAGAAGAAGGAAGAAGACAAGAAGGGAGGGAAGTAAAGAAGGAACAAATGAAAGAATGGCTAATAAATATTTCAAAATGAAAATTAAAACAATTTTAACAATTTCATAGAATGGAAAAGATCAACAGAAGACCTAAAAAACAACAACAACAAAAACACTGGAGAGGATGTTTGGGAGAGAGAGCCCTCATTCACTGTGGGTTGAAAACTTGTCTAGCCACTATGTAAATCAATTTAGACAAACCTCAAAAAGCTAAAAATAAACCCACCATATCACTCAACTATACTATTTCTTGGCATATGCCCAAAGGACCCAGCACCCTACTCCATAGGCACTTGCTCAATCATGTTTGTAGCTGTTCTATCCAGAAGAGCTAGTAAAGTAAAAGAATCTAATACCTTCAACTGGCAAAATACTATTCAGATATTAAGAAAAATAATATCGTGAAATTTACAGGCAAGTAGATGGAATTGGAAAAGATCATATTCAGAGAGGTAACTGAAACCCAGAATGGCATTCCCATCTCATCTATGGTTCCTAACTCCGCAACTTCAGATGTAAGTATATAACCTCAAGGAACTGCAGATGTCAGGAAAGTAAAAAGAGATAATTGTGGAGGGTGGAACAATAGAAGAATAGCAGAGTGAAAGTAATTTGAAAGGGGAAATTGGAAAATAGGAGAGAGGAAAAAAGAGAGAGGTCAATATACACAGAGAGAGAGGAAGACAGGCAAAATAACCATAAGGATAGTATCTAGTAACCTAAATTTACATATGATAAATGTAAATGGTATCTGGGTCTCCATACACATTTACACTTTAAATGAAATTTTCCTATCTGGGTTGTCAATGCATCTCTCCAAGAGCCATAGATAATCTAACAAAAACCCCAATAGCATATGTAAGAAGACCCAGTATGAGTTGTTGGTACGGGGAGTCCAAGAGACTCCCAAAACATTATAGGCTATTGCTGCTGCTCTTGGTAGCCTCTCAGAGGCTGAGGAGAAGTCCTTATTACTGAAAAGCCATGAACTTCAGGCACAGAATCCAGAGGATCCAAACTAGATCACACCTGAAAACCTCCTCCCTGAGAACCAGCTTTCATGATACCTTCTGAGGTGCCAAGCAAGCTTGTGGAGGAGAGAAGCAACCAGCAATCTTACCCAGCTATGATGCCTATGAACTACCACAGCGAACAGCATGGCACAGTAACCCTGAGAGTGCAATACTAGCACTCATATCATGGTGGTAACCATCATCTCTCTAACTGACTTTAAGACTCACTCAATGAAGCAAGACTGAACATTTCTAACAGGAAACAAAACAAAAATATGCCTACATTAATTCTCAAAAATGTCTCTCCCCATTCCAATCCTGCATTTTCAGCAGAATTATGACGCAGTCTATTAACAAAGACACTGCCTTTGGGAACAGTTAGAAGAATTCACACACTCATTGACAAGAGACAGAACCATCTTATCCTCCATTCTCATGTTTTTGGTACTGGCTCTTCTGTTGTGTCTTTATCCATCATTATTAAAGACTGATTGCCACTAAGCATCTCTTATTACTCTCTCAAGTAAGTTTCTAAAATTAAAAGAATAAAGTTCCCTGTTTTAAAAAATAATTGGAGATGTATCTTTTTTTTTTTTTAAGTTGCTACATGGATTACACATGCAATTTTTCTGAGTGCTACATGATTTTCTTTTCTTGAAATGGCAAAATACCATGGCAGGCCAGGCTGTTTTGAAACATAAGCTTGCCACTGAGCTATTTTGCATCTCTTTATGCAGCTTGCTCTGCCAGTGGCTAATTACAGCCATCATGGTCTTGTGTTGTGTTCACTATATCCAACCAAAAAACAAGGAGTCTGATGGGGTCGCTTATATGGAAGTCATTATGATAGTAGATATAACATTATTATGCTCTTCTATCTCCGTGTATGCATTTATCCCTCCAGGCTTTCACGCCTGAAATAAATTTACAGGAAGCCTAGCATCTACTATATGTTAAGCCTACAATTCGAAAACAGCCAGGCCAAGGACATAATGTTCCATCTTTACAATCAAATACAGATTTCCCATTAAAAGGAGAATTTTCTATTTCCAAAGATTTAATAGTATGGTCCTTTAAAAATAATTCCAGATGCCTAAATTTTAGGACTGAAAATATCCCACAACACAAAATAGTTTTTGCCGGAATGTGATTTACACAAATCTTCAATCACTAGACATCTTACCATTGGCTTTCCTTTCAGATACAACTTACGTTTAGGATTTTACAACATTTCATATTTATTTCAGCTATATTTGGGTATATTCAAGATGGACTCACTCTTATGGGTGCGTTACAGTGACTGATTGCGTAACATATGTTGATATTTCCCTGCCCTGTTTTGCTGGTTTTTATATCAACTTGGCCATCATGTCTTACTCACTTGCAACCCCACCCTCTTTTCTTTGAAGTTTCTGTCTGCTTAAATTAAGAATAAACTTCATTAAGACTAATGGCTTATTACATCAAGAGGAAAAAAATTCGAACACAACAGTGATTAAGTACATAACCTTTAACTGAAATGAGTATTTCCAAAATAAGCAATACTAAGCAAGGAGTTCCTGGCAGTCTATAAGAGCCTTTGTATAACAACCATAGAATTTGTTTCTATTGCTTTTGCGTCGTTGTTCACAGTGAATGTTCCAAACACCTTATGAAGCAGCTCTTTCTTGTGATGATCATGTCCCTAAAGAAGTTTAGCCCCTTGACCATATCGCCCCCCTCCCCCCCCCCCGTCTTCAAATCACGTGACTAAGTCAGATCGCTCACCACTAGATGGCTCTGCTTTTATTAGCCCTCCAATATGCTACATATCAAAAGATTAAAGATCTATGAAATAAACATGGCTGAAATTCCAAGGAGATGAGTGGCTCATAATAAAACACATTCTTCTATTGCTATTTCTGAAGTTCTTGTGCAGGGTCAGATGTACTGAAGCACGACCGCAAGCAAAAATATAAAATAGATAAAATACTCTTACATCCACAGAGTGCTGTCATTTGAATGAATAGATTTGCAATGTGGTGCTATCTCATTTTGGAATTCATTTTAAAGTGTAACTATTACTCCCTCTTAAATGTCTTGGCTATCTCTAGTACATAGCTTCATGATATTCCATGGGAATTGGGGGCAGGGGTAGGTCTCTAAAATAGACACAAGAAGCCTAGTTGAACATTGTTTTGTTTTGTTTTGTTTTGTTTTGTTTTGTTTTGTTTTGTTTTGATTTGATTTGATTATTCTTGTTTCTGCAATGCTGTGAACCAGTCAATTCCTCCCCCAGGCTAGGAATCTGGTCAGTCTACTCTCTTCTAATAGCAGTTGCTTTATAAGTAACCTTAGAAGTCTGAGTAATTTAAAATACATTTAAAGTAATTTTACATAAACATAGAAGTCTCTGAGCAACTTTAAAATAATTTCAAATAAATTTTCAATGTTTCATTTAATACACACAACTAACTAAATGATTTTTTCCATCATTTTTAATCCAACCACAGTTGCACTGAACTGATACAGTATGTGGAATGTAAAGGCTTGCTTTCTGAACAATACTGTCTTTTGGTAACATGGAGTAACCACCTAAAATTTTTTGTTGGGTGGTGAAAGAATACATGGTGGGCATGTTTCTTTCCTTGTACATTTACTTAAAATATGTTATCTAAGAGGGGTGCAATAAGGATTGAACAAACCTCGCTCTAGTGTGAACTCCAAGAATTGTAAAATAAATAATGATCTAAAATTCCCTAGATGTTTCACTTTAGAAATGAATCACAAATGTCAGCATTTCAATCATTATAAATGAATTAGCATGTGTCAGGGTCTGAGTTCAAGGAAATATTTCCTTGGGGCCACAATGCAAACAACTTGCTCTCCACAAAGTCTTCTAGCTACACAACTGGGGTGTACTCTGATCAGACACTTTATAGGGACAAGCTAGGGGGCCACCACATGCAGACCATATCCATCACTGCTGTCACTGGGGGGGGGGGGGGGCACCTGGATTTCTCCCAGGTTCTGTAAAAGGATCTCAGCCCTGAGTTGCATGAGCACATGGTTTGCATAGCGTTTAGGTGTTAACCATTTCCCCCTCTCTGGGCTGTCACTTCATTCTTCCCTTCAGTGTTGGCCGACTAGCATACTTCTGCAGAAAGCGGGAGGTCCAGGCCCGCACAGGGCCGTCACAGGACCCAACTCAGCCAAGGCTTCAGGCAGGACCAGACTCCAGACTTGTTTAACTCCCTTTCGTGTACCCATTAGGTGAGCATTGTTTTTTTTGGCATTAGCTCAAAATGACTGTTTAGTCCAACTTAAAATAGAAAACTTCCAGTTTTACTCATACAAGACAGGGAAAAAAAAAGTCTTGAAAAACACTGATCCCAGGAAAATGATGTTTCCATCTCGTTAAGGTTTCTATGACCAAAACATCTAAAAATACATATTACAAATTTTTTCTACTATTTTGCTAGTTGAAAACACATTTCCCCATGTTTAGAGGTTTGTGTTTAAAAGAAAGGAAAAGAGGAGGGGTAAGAGGGTATAGTGAAAGTAGAAGGCGTGGACAGTCATTCTCTCTTGCTTAGATCCAGTTTCTGGAATCTTTAACAATAAACAAGAATCTCTTTGACATTTCAAATGTGGTTTCCAGTGAGTGCTGCAAGAGAGGAACTATTCTTCTTACAAGAATCAGCAATTTTGTTAGTCTGCTAACAGGAGTATCTTCAGCATTTTTTTTTTAATGTCTAAAGCTGACAATTTTTAATGCTTACTACGAATCCACTGCCATTCCAGGTTAAGAGTATGAATTTTAAAAATGAATAAATACATTCACGGAATTCATGTGTATGTGACAGATTTCATAGGGAACACAATTTGTAACATCAGAAAACCCTTGAAAACAGTGCAAAGTGTTTAATCTGTAAAGATCGTAAATAGTGTTTAAGGTAAACATTTTTATTTGTCTCCATCTTCCCATTTCTCACTAGTAATGGCTGCTATACTGCAGAAAAACGATTCAGGATGTGGTTAAGCAAGACAGTAGAATATCCTCTCTTGGGATCCTATCACATGCAGAATATGATGGGCCATATCAATAATTAGTATCCCTTTCCTATGGGATATTTGTGAAGGAGAGAGTAAACCGAAGGCATAATCATGTCACAGTATATGTAAGCTTCAACATCTTCATGAAAATATGAAACAGAAAGAAGATTTGAACGTGTAAAATTGAAATAAATCTGAGCAGGCAAAGGCAGAGATTAGCTGAGTAACCCAAACATGGATGTTCTAAATAATAAGTATCATTTCCTGAAGAACATGCTTTCTGGATGCTGTAGACAGATCTTGCTGAGTCTTTGCCGGAAGCTATCTTCATCAAATGGACAATTCTTTACTCAACTCAACTACTGAGGAAAGCAGCACTCCAAAAAATATTAAATGCTTTATCCAATATTTCACAGCCATGGCAAGTATATTACCAGGAATTCACATCGGAATCACTTTATGTTACTCAGCCTGGACTTGCTCCAAGTGAATTTTAACCTTACGGAGTTCATACAAACTTAAGGCACTATAAGAGAATGTTCGGTGTCCTTAGTAAGCTTCAGTAAGCCCTTCTCTTGGTCCTATTAGGACTGGCCACCGTCCTACAAAGACAAGAGGGTGGAGACAAATGCCAGTCCTGCTGGAGAAGCATATCAGAGCTGAGTGGGGAGACCAGAAGGATTCAGAATTGTCTCACATAATAGACACTTGCTTTTCTGGAACAGGCCACCTAGAAGCTAAGTTTAAAACTAACCTAATATCAAGCCCTAACAATAAAGGGCACAAGAGGACAATAAACTTCAGTAGCAATGAAGACAAAACCCAACTTTGATGGGTGCTTTCCGAATTCTAAGCAGTCTGTTCTATACCTGTGCTAACATAGTTCATATAAGAAGCACAAGAGCCACCTACAGGTTCAGAACAGAAAGGTACATAATATCAGATAATGTCTCTTCAAATCTCAATGCTATTTTTAACCTTAATAAACTACAGGCCTCAGTTTGGTCTGTTTCAATATCTTCATATCACCTATGCCATAGTTGTTGTTTTGGAAGAGTATTTTCAATATTACGACAAACAGTAAAAATAACAAAAGTAACTCAAAGGGTACTTACTATCAGTAGAGTACGTTTTAGCCATCTTGTCCTGTTGGCCAGTTCAGAAGCTGGCTTTTTCAAATCTCACCCTTTTGCTGCTGCTGTTGTTGTTGTTGTTGTTGTTGTTGTTGTTGTTGTTGTTGTATTTATGTTAGAACTTTTGTCAGTTTGGTAATTTACCAAAGCCATGCTAGGGTGCCAAGGACCATTTGGTACATAGCAATTTATATTGGTTTCTGTAATATTCAAAATTAAGTGTTGATCTTCTTTTTCATTACTGTCATAGAGCCAAGCTATTTGCCTTGATTTTTCAATCAAGAGCAGAGAACCCCTGCTTTTTAGGATTCATTGGTGGCCCTGGGCTCAAAATTTGAATAATCACTTAACAAAAGGTAGCATCCAAAGGGCCTGTGAACCCATGAAAAATGTTTGACTTCTCTAATCATTAAGGAAACGAAAACTAAAAGCATAGTAAGATACAACTTTGCACACATCCAAAGTACCCAAAATAATTTTTAAAATAATAACTACTGTCAACAATATGAACCACCATGTAAAATTCCTACACAGGGCTGACAGGTGGTAATTGAAAAAAAATTAAAAATTATGCTTTTCAATTTCTATTTGGCTGCCTCTCACAGGTTGAAGGTAAGCCCATGTTGCTGAAGATACCACACACTTAGGATATGGGGCTCAGATTATTCTGGCTGGATTTAACATGAAATCCTCCTTCCTACAATCTAATAGCTTTCGCAGTATCAGAAAATACTATGCATGCTATCAAGGGAGGAAGACAGTTAATAACGCTACCATGCTATAACACCTGTGAACCACATCAATGGTTTCAACAAGCATGCCAAGATATCAGTAAAGGTCTAAAACGGTGTTTCTCAACCTCCCTAATGCTGTGACCCATCAATACAGTTACTCATATTGCGGTGACTTCCAACCATAAAATTGTTTTGTTTTGTTTATAGCTACTTCGTAACTCTAATTTGTTACTCTTGAAAATCATAATGTAAATAGCTAATATTTGTGATGGTTTTAGACAACCCCTGCGAAAGGATCCTTTGATCCCCAAAGGGGTCACAACTTACAGGTTGAGAATGGCTGATCTAATAGAGGGCACGCACATGTTGATGATAACCAGCAGCTGTCTAACTGAATTTAAAGCCTACCCAACAGGAGAGAAATTATACCTGGTACTGGAAACCAACTCAACTTCCTGGGTCTATTGAGGTCATACATCTTAGAAGAATCTACTACTGGTACTTTGGTAGACCAGCACAATTCCTAACACTATCCTAAATCTTACCCTCATACCCTCAGATAAGGGTTGCTATTACCCCTCACCAAAAAAGTTTCCATATACAGAAAATGGGGGAAAAAACCCACACAACTAGACACAATTCAAAGATCACTGGATCATGAAGAGCGCAGACCCAGTAGAGACATCACAGCTCCTGTATCTGTGGCTTAGGAAACATCACAGAAGATGAGATGGAAAGACTGTAAGAGACAGAATACCAGGGAGTGTTCTGAACAAACTCTTATAGCAATGCCTTTCTAAACAATGCTATGCTGGCAGGGGAGAAGTCTTGAAGGTCCTACACCTAGACATAGAACTACGGTCTATTCAATTGCTGGAGAGGGCAAACTGGCATCTCCGTCCCTGGGATGAGTCCTTCAGTCGGTTATCCCTCACCACTCTAAGGCAGAGGGACCTGAGAGAATGGAACCAGTGAATGAGTTGGACTGCAGTCTTGTGTGATAATTAAGTGATATACAGGCACGAAAACAAATTGCACATGGCTAAAACATGTTTTTCTATAGAGACATATAAAGTACAGTTTAAACATTTCATTTACAATACTGTGAAATGGGAAGTAAACTCACTCCTACCTACTACACCTGGGAAGCATACAAAAAACATCCCAAGAACAATCCCTTGTTTTGAAAAAACTGAGGTCATAAGACTCTTGTCTGGTTTTCTTTGAGTATTTTCACAAGCACTTAAAAATTCTCCTCACACAACTCTATTCCTAGACCTTGTTTCAGCAGTTATCCAACACAAAGTGTCCAGCCCTAAAACCCTACATACACAAGTAGCAGAAACAGACTCAGCAGGTTGTGCTTACACATTTGTATATACATATTTGTGTGTGTGTGTATATATATATATATATATATATATATATATATATATATATATATGACTTAAATACATGTGTAACAATAATAACAAAGAAGAGGCTGATGAGGGGGACACAGAGTTGGAAGAGGAAGTCTTAGGAAGAAGAGAAGGAAAAGAAAGGGGGAAAAGTAATATAATTATATTTTAATTAAAATGATTGAAATTAAAAACTAATTGAAAATTGAACATGTGTTTATCTTTTGGTGCAATAATTTCACCCTTAGAAATATACCCCACAGAACTGTATATTTAACTGAGGAAAAAGAGCTAAAAAATAGTATTGGTACCATTTACAATATTAGCACCAATCTAAAAATTGCACAAACATTTATCACTAGAATGCCTAAATACATTATGTTATAGTCACATATATAAAACTGCATTCTAAAAATTGTACCTATCTATAGCTATACTCAAGAAAATAAATGAATATTATAAATATAATACTGAGAAAAAGAAATTAAATGTTAGATACATGCTACCTAAATTCTATTTTTATTAATTAAATTTAAAATAATTAAATTTAATTATTAATTAAATAAGCTCACACAAATGTATGATACACTTTAATTATTCACATTCCCTCTTCTCCCCTACACCCCTCTCAAACCTATCAACTTCTTTTCCTACTTATAAATTCTTTCCCAGACTCATGCCTTTTTGCTTTATTTTGTGATCCATCAAGTTTAACCATGGCCTTCTGTGTGACCATGACTTTGGGGCCTGGAGGATTCACAACTGGTACAAAACTGAAAGCAAGAGCCCTTCTTGGTTTTTATGATAAACCCCAGAGCTTATCAGCAACCAATAGTTCACTAGTGAGGGGTAGGACTGACCCATGAGTCCTTCCTCTCCTCAATGTGTGACTGTTGGCAAGCCCATTCTTATGCAGACTCACTGCAGTCAAATGCAGTAGCTGTAAGTTTATGATTTTGATAGATGGGTGCCATGACACGATGGTATTTTGTAGCCCTACTTCTTACCTTTTGACCTTCTATTTTTCTACAATGTCCTCCTGAGAGAATATAGACTCTTAGAGACTGTAGTACGCACTCTATTTAGGGCTAAATTGTCAGCAATTCCTCATTCTTAGCACTTTCAACAGTCAGAAATCTCAGCATTCACTAAAAAGAGGCTTCTCTGTATTAAGGCTGAAAGTTGCTTTTGTCTATGGGTATAAACATAAGTACTTAAGTAGTAAATACTTAAGTAGTTTGAATACTACTATAAACCCAATCAAAAAACAAGGTTGGGGTTTTTTGACTGGGTTTATAGTAGTAGGAATGAATTTCCTCGCATAGAGTTGGTCTCAAATCACTTTCTCATGCTGGAATATTACTCAATCCTATTTTCTATAAAGCTCAAGCACAAGAAAAATGAATATATACCCTTCACATTCAGGATAATGGCTGCTTTGGAAAGAAAGCCATGATGAAAAGGGAAGAAAACAGAGACTTCTCTAGTCTCCTTGCTTTCTTCACTCTGACAATCTGGAAGATAATAACATAAGGGTGTTCACTTTAGGACAGTGCGCTGAGTTTCACACCTATGATATGGGCAGGTATATCCTTTCCTGTGTGCATCTAACATCTCAGCAAAAATTTCCTTAATAAACAGGAGTTAGAAACAGCTATATAATGACTCTTTCTCTGCCTTCTGCAAAATTTTCGTGGCTATAAATACCTCTGAATGTGTTCATATAGTAAATTCTTCTCTGAACATGTCATAAGAAAAATGTTTGTCTCTCTGACATACCTTTATGCTTCATGTATTACAAAGCTCAAAGTTGACTTCGGCATTTCCACACAATAATTATTCTTAAACAAAGAGGTTTCTTTTTAAGAACTCTTAATTGCCCATTTCAATATTTATTTTGTTCATTAACCTTTTTATAAATGAATGTTTCATATTTGTATTTAAGCAGCTGAAAATTCTGTAACCCTGCTGACATTAGACAAAGTATGAAAAGAAGTAAGTCACTACTCAGTGAGAATAGATTGAATATTAAATCTAGTCTACAAATTATAAGACTAATACACACCTAACAATTTTATTTAGCTTTTAGGATACTTTTTATATTTATATGACATTTTTTATCTTTTATTTATTTATTTATTTATTTATTTATTTATTTATTTTGGTTTTTCAAGACAGGATTTTTCTGTGTAGCCCTAGCTGTCCTGGAACTTACTATGTAGACCAGGTTGGCCTCAAATTCACAGAGATCTACCTGCCTCTGCCTCCCAAATGCTGGGATTAAAGGTGTGTACCACCACCACCCAGCTTTTATTCATTCTTAAACACAAATCTATCAATCACACAATCAAGCAAATATCCCTAATGCATTAAATGCAAATATTAAACCAGACCCCCCCCCAGAGCTCCCAAAGAGTACACATGGAGGGACCCATGGTTCCAACCACATATGTAGCAGAGGATAGCCTTGTCAGGCATCAATGGGAAGAGAGGCCCTTGGTCCTATGAAGGTTTGATGCCCCAGTGCAGGGGAATACCAGGGCAGGGAGATAGGAGTGGGTAGGTGGGTGGGAGAGCACCCTCATAGAAGCAGGAGGAGGGGAGATGGGATAGGGGATTTCTGGAGGGGAAACTGGGAAAGGGGATAAAGTTTGAAATGTAAATAAAGAAACTATCCAATAAAAATTAAACAAATAAAAATTTAAAATGCAAATCTTAAACCCAGAGACTACCAACAACCTGGTCATTCCAGTGGACTGTCTCAAATTCAGCCTATTTCTTACTTGGTAAAGAAGAGAGGAAAGTTTACATCATCTTCATCATGAAAAATTAACTTTATTAAATCTACAAAGACATCCTCCAGAAAAGAGGAAATTTACTATAACAAATGAATGTCCAACCCACAACTCTCATTGTATGAAAAATAAAAACAAATGTGACAATACAAGTGGTGGCAACCCAGTAAAGATGTTATTTGATGAGTTTACTATAAACCCCAAAGAAAGGAAACTGGGAAAGAACTGATGGGGTACAGAGATAAGAAGAAACTGAACAGCCCTTATTTCCTATTGTTTGTAAAAAGTAAATGGATTTCATGTTGTGTAATTGTAATGAAAATAAGTGGACATCAAATATTTGGAAAGAGGCAGACTCAAAAGAAACTCCAAATTGACTTTCAACTATTAATAACTTGAGTGTCCCAAAGGGACAGTTTGCAGTTTGGTTTTAGGTTGCTGCTGCTGCTGCTGCTGCTGCTGCTGCTGCTGCTGCTGCTGCTGCTGCTGCTGCTACTACTCCTGCTGCTGCTGCTCCATTTGCTGCTACTCTTGCTGCTGCAGATGTTGTCATTGTCATTGTTGAAATATAGTGACTTTACTGTTAAGCAGGAAAATCTTGCAATTGTATTTCCTGTCCTTTCTGGTAAATGCACCACTAAATTCCTTTATTGGTCCTTTTTATAGCCTTACCTAGGTTGATAAACTGTTTTGTTTTATTTCACTTTATTTTATTTTGTTTTATCTGTTTTTTTTTTTTTGTCACACTTGCTAATAATTATTATAAGGTAGCACATGAGGAATACACGTTGAACACCATTGGGTGTGGTGGATCAAGCAGGAGGATCACAGGTCATCAAAACAGAGTGACTGTTAACTAACAATCAAGCACTCTTCTAAGCACATGACATGTAATAATTAAAACACTAAAATCATTAAAGCAACCTGAAAGGTAAAGTACTGCCATCACTATGTTGTAGAAATAAAACAACTAAAATATAAATCCTTTAAATTATATTACAAGGTTACTTAGCTAACACGCTAAAATTCAAATCCAAGAAAACAAAGTAGTCTAATTGATTCATCATATAAGAATATAAATGTGTAAAACACAAAACTTCAAAGCTTGTGTTCATAAGAAAAACTATTCCTAATGATGTTATAATAATAAGGAACCATCTTTATCTTAATTATCACAATTGAGATAACAACAAATTACATTAAAGAGCACCCAACTGTGTTAATGGAGTGGAAGCCAATGATAGCACTTTGTTTTGAAGATCACATCACCTAAGAGGCTTTCAAAAGCATAATATGATTTTTAAAAAAAAATATTACAGATATTAGCCAACATGAGAGTTGTTTAAAACACCTCAACAAAGTTGATCAAGGGCCTGTTCAAAACACAACCTGCTCCACAGGGTCTTCTCCTTTTTAATAAAATGAATAGTAATCTTACTGATAATCAAATGAATAGATAAATAAAGCAAAATAAAAATGAGTAACTGATATCTCTCTGTCTCTGTCTCTCTCTGTCTCTCTCTGTCTCTCTCTCTCTTTCTCTTTCTTTCTTTCTCTCTCTCTGAAAATCAGCAAACTCAGATTAGTTGGAGATTCCTCTAAGCAATAATATGGCTTTATAATATTGGCCCCTGGTCTTCCAATTAAACTGCCTTTAAAAAGATGATTAACATCTGTGTAATTTCATGATGAGATTAAATGAAGGCCAAATGGAATTCTGGTCACTCATCCTAGAAAATAAAGAGATCTAAAACAAGACATGAATGTGTCTATAGAACACATTCACAAAGACAAGTAATGAAAGAAAAGAAAGGCATTAAAGATTAAGCGATACACTCAAAACATAGCTGAACACAGTCATTATGACCTTTGTCAAATAATGGTAAATAGTTAAGAACAATATACAGGTAAATGAAATAAATACTGGTGAAACTATGCCTAAGAAGTACTATGCTGCTACTTTAATTACATTTCTCAAACCATTTTTAAAAATCATTTAATTAATAGAACCAAGAGGTACAGTTAATAATATGACAAAGGACATCAAATGGAACATGGTATTGAGCATCTATTCAATGAAATTATTACAGAGAAACAGCAATCAAACACAAGTGTTTAGAATACTGAGTAGACATCACCAGAGAAGAATGACTTTACAGCACAGTTTATTGTAAAGAACTGCTCTGTCCCACACTTGGTGGCCAAAACGTCGCAGACTGCTCTATCGGTGTTGGAACTCGCACTGCCAAAAGCCTTGGGGGCTTAATTGTTAGAGCCCACATTGCCCCCAAGCTGTTCCGGTCCACGGGTCAGTGTTCAGCAAGAGAGAATAATAAGGAACCATCTTTATCTTAATTATCACAATTGAGATAACAACAAATTACAAGCTGCTCCGGTCCACGGGTCAGTGTTCAGCAAGAGAGAGAGTGAGGACGGACAGACGTGAGGAATGGAGACCAGAGTGTGAGTCAATCCTGTTTATTCTTCAGTCTCTCTTCTTCTCTCCAAGTCCCTAGTTCCATGTCCCTAGTTCCTAGCACCAAGTCTCAGGTCCTAATCCCTAGTTCCTCTGTAATAAATCTCAAATCCTAATCTCTGTTCCAAGTTGCTAGTCTCTTTCCCAGTTCCAAGTTCTCTTCCAAGTGCCTGTCTAAAGTACAAGTGTCTACTTCCTAGTTGCTTTCTTCTGTCTGCCTCTCGCCTTTTATATGTCTCACTTCTAAGTCACGCCTTTAAGTCTTATCTCTAAATTACACCTTTTAAGTCACGACTCTAAATCACAGCTTTAAGTCTCACACACCCAAGGGAAAATTTTAGGTATCTAAAACAAGATGTTATCAGAGTGTGCTCAGCTGTTGTAGGCTATTGTAAACAAGTCTCTTGTCAGGGTATATGGCTCAAGATGGCTGCAAGGATGATAGCCACCTTCTGTCGGCTCTCCACAGTTTATAAAACAATCAGAAATTCAAATAAAATGAACATTATTAAAAAATCTGTAAAGGAAGAACTACTCACTTGAAAAGCAAACTTTATTTTTAAAAAATAACATTTGTTCATCAGAAATTGTAAAAGCAAATCAAGCATAGAAGGATAATATTTCAGGTCCTGCCAACTGCCAACCAAGATTGCTATGATTAGCAAACGTATCTTTTAAGAATTTTGTATTTGTTCTCTGAGAATTTAGTACAATGTGTTTTCTATTTTGGTCACATTCACCTTCATTCCACCAACTCTTCCCATATCTACCCATCCTTTCCTAACCACCAAATATTGTGTCTTTTATGTTGTCATCAAGACCAAATTGTGCTACCCAAGTATTCTTAAATATTGGGTTGTGGCCTTCCTTTGGCACAGAGTCAACTTACTAGAGGCTATACTCTCAGAGAAAACTGACTCTCCTCCCTGTAGCTACTAACAGTTGCCAATTACTATGAGTAGGATTTTGTTCCTGGCTTCACTCTTTATACCAGGATCTTATCTGCTTTGGGCTTGTACAGTTCTTGTGTAGTCTATTACAGTGTCTGTGCATACATATCACTGTCTTGTTTGATTTTAATAGAAAGACTGTGACCTTGTCACATAGAATGATATTGGCTGTGGGATTACTGTAATTTGCCATTAGCATGTTGCAATTTGTCCATTGAGGTGGTATCTGCAGGTGTCAGGCAGGAAAATCAACCATGAAGGGTTGAGAATGAAAATTCAGTTCAGGTTGACTTTGTCAGCCTGGATCCCTGTTGCCAAGAAATTAATTCCCAACAAATTTAAACACAGTATAATAATTTGGGAAAAAAGTTTCCTGGTATAATACAATCCCTGGTATACAAGGAAGTAGAATTACATCAAAATTCAACTCAGATTATGTGTCATTTCTTACAAGAAGATGGGTTCTAGAGATAGGCTACCTAGACTAACTTAAGGGCTTAAGGAAGGGTGTGCCCTGGTCTTGGTCATACAGATAACATAGAGGTCATTTGGGTTATTTGGCACATCTGGTCCTTGTTGTGGGAGCTTGGGGAAGCCCCTGTCTATACAGATAAGGTTGAGGTCATTTAGACTATTAGGTACCTCAGGTCCTGGTTGTGGGAGCCTGCTGTGGGTTGGTCAAACAAATAACACAGATCACCAGGCTATTCATCACTTCCAATTCCCAGCTTTCTGGATAGAAGAACAGGATTTTTACACCTTTTTCATTAGAAAGACAATCCTGAGTGCTTAGTATGCCTTGTTTCTCTAAAGATCTGTGGGGGTGTGAGGACCTTCATGCTGTGCTTCCAACAATCCATCCCATCCTTAGTCTCCCCAGAACTTCTATCAGGAGCAGATATTGGATTTTGTCAAAGGAGTTTTTCGCATCTATAGAGATGATTGTGTAACAAAACTCTAGTAGACCTTTGTCATAGAGTTTCCATTGCTATGAAGAGACACCATGATCAAAGCAACTCTTATAAATGACAACATTTAATTAGGGATGGATTATACTTTCAGAGGTTTAGCCCATTATCATCATGGCAGGAAGCATGGCAGCGTGCAGGCAGACATGGTGCTGGAGGAGCTGAGAATTCTACATCTTGATCTGAAGGTAACCAGGAAGAGACTTTTTCCAGGAAGCTAGGAGAGTCTCAAAGCCTACCCCCACAGTGACACACTTCCTCCAAGATGACCACACCTACCCAAGAAGGCCACACCTCCTAATAGTTACACTCCCTGGGCCAAGCATATTCAAACCACCACAACCTTCAAAGAGGAACTAATACTAATAATTTTGAAATTATTTTGAAAAATAGAAACTAAAGGAACATTTCCAAGTTCTTTTTTACAAAGTCACTATTACCCTGATACCCAAACCTCAAACTCACCAACAACAGAAAAGAAAGTTATAGATAATACTGTTTATGATCATAAATACAAAATTTTACAATAAAATACTTACAAACCAAATTCAGTAATTCATCTAAAAGATTATCCACCATAATAATGTCTTTGATTCTTCCAGGAATCCTAATGTCTTTGATTCTTCCAGGAACTCTCCTGTCCAATAGGTTACTAGTTTTAAACAAGTAAAAACCTCTCTTAGACATAAGCTTGGCAGAGTGAGTATCAAACTCAGTGGTTCAGCACAAGAGAGAGAAAAAAAACTAAACCAAAACAAGCCATTGTTTCAATTAATGGATCACCATGCTCTGATCTATGCCACACTTCATAATGGTTGTAGGCTGTACTCAATGCCAACTCTGCATCAGACTCCCATAAAGAGAAGGAAGTGCAAAGATGAAAGTTTCAGATGCTCTGCTAACAGTAGACAGCCAACAGTTTCTGTAATAAAAATTTAATGAGTGTTCATAGCATGTTATCACCTGAGAAACTAACCGCCCTCATGATGTAGACCTTCTCAAGTTGATGTGTAGAAATCTGTGCTCTCATTGTTATTTATTTGCTCTTATTGTTTCTTGTTACTTTGCTGAGTAACAAACTGCTACAAACTAAACATCATAAAATGATACTCTTTAAATCTCCCACTGTCCCTGCAGGCATGGAGTTGCATCAAGGCTTAACTGGCTACTTTACTGTTAGTCACAAAATCTGCCATAAGGTTGCTTTCTCATGTACTCTAAGCTGAGGAAGACTTTGTTTCTAAGCTCACTAGGGCTGTTGGCAAAATGTATTTCCATCTGACTATAATAATATGAGTCTGCAACTGGAGTTTACTATGGTACAATGAAGGTAGTATCAGGGTATTACCTTTGCTTTATCTATTTTAGTTGCCACCACACTCAAGGGACATGAATATTATAAGACAGATAACATGGAAGCTTTATAGACTGTCTAGGCCACATGCTCACTGGGAAACAAAATTGGTTTACTAAATGCTTAAATAATAAAGAGTATAATATGAACTGGTGCTATTAGGTAGAGTCTCATGATGAAGGAAAGATCTCAATTTGTCTTTAAAGACTATAGAGGCCAAAGCATTCACAAAACATATCTGAAATTTACACTATATATGATAATGAAATAATAACATAGAGGATATTTGCAGTAAAACACTGAGATCCACCAAATTTTTCTAAACCCCTTTCTAGGAAACTGCATAGCATCAGTTATGCCAGTGTTAGTTATGATAGATCAGTGTTGCTTAAATTCAGAATAAATGCAGATTCCCCAAATGAAACATATACAAAACTCATCACTTAAAGAAAATAATAATTTTCTCAATTTTGATATCACTTTCATATAAAAGGTTTGTTTAGAATAGTATTAATAGCATTCCCCCATCCTACTTAGTAGATGCTGGAGAAGAAGGGAAAGGCATGGAAGGATAATGGAAGATGATCCCCATGCCTCCCTCACATTTGCAGACCACTTATACCACCAGAGAGGGTAAGACTCTGATGAACCACCAACACAGACTACACAATGCTACACGGGATGATGCATGTTTCTAATTCTTTACAGGCAACAGAAGTCATTTCATAATTAAAAGAAGTGGGCATTTCTGACTTCTGATGTTCAAGTGTTTCTGATTCATTTCTAACTTCCTTATTTAAACATTCTTTTCTCCCAGATTAGCCAAGAGATTCTTTCTCAGTGAGCAAAACCACATGGAAAGTTACAGTTTTGTGTCACTCCCAGTTCTTAGTTCTCTATGAACTAAACATAGATTGCTTCAGATTCAGAAATCTAAGTACAGAAATTCAAATCTGGGGGTTGGGTTAAGAAAAAACACACAAAAAAAGTTCTTCCATAAGTAGGTAATTTTGGGAGATGCACTACCTCGAAACATTGAACAAGTGGTGCAAAATGACAGATACATCTATGTACAGATGGTCATGTAACCAATAATTACATGAAGCAAAGACAACCACAGTGAGAAAGTCAAGGTATGTGATAAGGTAGAGATAGACACTAAGCACTGTTCCTTCTTAAAAGTGGAGATTTCTGAAGATTAATTAACAGATTAACTATTAAATCTCTCAGACGGGGATGTGTGTGAAAAGATATGAGTCTGGGCCAGGTGTAACTGGACACACCTGAAATCCCAGCCTTTGGGAGGCTGAGGTAGGAGGATTGCGAGTTTCAATGAAAGCCTGCATTTTATACTGAGTTTCAGACCCTTTGTTAAAACAAGTATCAGAAAAGAAAGAAAAAAAAAAAAAAAAAAAACAAGTATCAGGTGAGGCTCTGAGTCTACTAAGGCAGAGGCTATGAGGAAAGAAGTGGCTTGTTGAGAGTGAACGTCCCAGAGCAAGAGGGTCTAGGCACACAAACTATGTTCCAAATGAAAGTTACTCTGATAATTACCTATATCATTAATTCAAAAAGACATAAAGGAAAAAATGAAGATGACTTCCTTCTGCATCCATTAAAGTTTTGGCTAACTTCTTGATCTATCTTATCATGTATGTCAAGTTCATTAGAATAATATATTTTATGTACTTGCTATATATTTAAGAGATATCAGTCCATTTCCCCATCCATTTAATAACTCAATTGTTTACTGAACACCAGCCACAAGATAGCCACTTTTCAAGAAACCACAGTCTATATAGCAGTAGATAATAGTAATAATAATAATAATAATAATACCCCTGATCTCATAACACTTCCCTCCCCAGTCAATAAGAAAATACCCAGATCAAACAACAATTTAAATCTATCAGGTAGTGTTAAGTACATCTCAAATATGACATTACATTGGATAATCAACTTTAAGATAATGGCCTCAGAAGTAACAGATGAATAAAAAGAAAAAGAAAGACATATGAAAGAATGGGGAAAGAGACCCTCGGTGTGAGGATTGACACTTGGGAAAGCTCCAAGATGGGAAGACCTAGCCAGTTTAAGAAAAAGAAGCCCAGTGTGATTCATGTTTTAAGGAGAGGGCAAGGGGAAACTATAGGATGGCAGAGACCCAGAAGAGCTAACTCTGTGCTTGTTTGACCTCATGATGACCTAGAATGAGAGGTGTCATGGAACACAACTATATAAGCAGCTGGATGACACAGTCTGATTTACATAACCAAGGAAAGTTTATCTGAAAAATATTATTAACATAATTAATGTTAAGTATTTCTTGGGCACCAAAATAGAAATTACTATAAATGAAATCCGTGGCTTGGATTTCTAGAGTAGCTTTCTCTCACAGATTTTCTTTGGGGGAAAAAAAAAGTCATCATCTGTTTATTTTCGTAACATAAAATGCCATTATTTATTTTATAGTTAGGGACTGAGGCACGGTACAACTCATTTGCTTTCTATTCTTGACATGTAATAACGACCATCACTGTAGAAAGATACATCCAACTAGCAACTTTGTGGCTGCTCTCTAACGAAACAAGCATCTCGTCTTGCCAATTTCACTGAACACCTTTCCTCGTCCTTCTCTTCAGATGGAAAAATTCCTCTGAGTGCTTCTGGAAGACAAAATGCTGCTTGCTGAATTACAAGCAGACAGGCAGTCCTGTCCTAATTGATGGATGGCACTAGTGCTATGAGTCACTAGGCTCCGAGTTGCTTTAGTCACTTGAGGCAATCCAGTCATTTCCTAACAATGCAGTGTAGGGAATGAGTGTCTTACTGCTTTTAGGAAACAGAACTCATAAATAAAAATAAGATGGTATTCAGGGTGCTTTGCTGACCTCACAGTACAGACAAGTCAAATAAACACCATCATGCGCTTTTTCAGTCCAAAGATCTGAAGCTTAAAAGAAGGCACTCTTGAAAGCCAACCCATTAACCTCTGGCTCTCCGTTATCTTCTGTTCAACTTTGATAGAAACTCCTGAACAGCTACATCTCCTTAAATCTGGCAATCTCTACAAGAGCTTGGAGCACTTGGCTTGTCATGGAGGATGTTAAAGTGGGTTGGTAGATTTAGTGAAAACCTAAAAGATCATAGAAACATTTGCAGAACGGTGAATGTTTTCCCTTACTCTCTCAGCAGGACTTCGTTGGCCACAGCCTTTTAATAACACTTTTACCCAACAAATCGACTCACTCATCACCCAAAGGACATATTGATTCAGTAAGTGTACAAAAATGTTTTTGAAGAAATATCTGAATGTTTTCCTAAAATTGTTAAGGGCAAGAAAGTCTTAAAGAACGAGTCCTTGTGTTGTTGAAGTGACTGTTGATGACAACTGTCACTGAAAACAATTCTGCCTCCTGATACGCTGAAGGGCAACCACAGCTTTCCATGTACATTACCATATGCTGTTGGCTTCCTTGCCTAAAGACATCCTATCCATGGACAGCTCATCTTTATCTATTTTACTCTAGCATCTATTTGGTTTTGTGTGTTCTGTTTCATATTTGCTTTTCAGTCTTGATGTGTGTGTGGATGGTCTGGTGTTTTAGAACAGGATCTTACTATGCAGTCCATGCCAACCTTGGAGTCATAATCCACCTACCCCTGTTCCTGAGTGTTTATGGTTACAGGTATGTGCCAGGGTGGCTGACTTATGTCATCTGTGATGTGCTGAGATCCTGACTGATACTGTAATTGACCTCACATCAGAAAGTTTGATCAAGTTTTTCACATTGAAATGTTGATAAAGTCAAGCCTCTTAGTCTGTTTGTGGAACATTTATTTGCTATTCCTCACAGCTCTTGAACCCAGGGTCTCATACATGCAAACCAAATTTCCATCACTGACATATATCCCAAGGTCCTAAAAAGCCTCTATGTGTCAGGAGCTCTGCTGTGAACTGTAGAAGACACTACTCATTCCCATAGGAATATCATTCTATCAGGCAACTATACCTTCTCAAAGCTACACAATTCCATGAATTCTTTTCATGGTTGTTTCTCCCACATAAAACCAGCTAAGAAGAAAATTACAGAACCCAGACCCTGCCATAATTACAGAGATGACAAATGCTGGTATTGGGGGAGCATGCAGGAGAAATTTAGATACACATGACAAAAGGAATAAAATGGCATAGATTTGGTTGAAACCAGATAATCAAGAACATTGAATACCATGACAAATAATTTATTTGAGTAAATTGTGATAAGAAATAGTACACTTACACAAAATATGGAGTGAACACATCAAATTTTATCAAGGAATTAAAGAATGGTGAGATGAGAGAAGCCTCGGTACACAGTAAATGAAATAGCTCCAAAACTGAGGCTGAAATAGTGGTACAAAGAGGGAGACATAAATCCAAAAGGCTACAGAATCTGTAAAACAGAAGGGATTTCACATCAGTTCTATCAGTAATAGTGAAGAAGGGACATTAGGTAAACTGTTGTGTTATACAATTACAAACTCCGGTGGCTCTGTTTTCAGATCAAGACGTACTGATTTTTCTCCTAAACCATAGTCCTCAGATATAATCAACCAAAAGATTTATTTGCCCACATTTTAGGAAAGTTTCTGAACTACATCTGTTTTCAAAAAATTGCATGGTGGTCACCATTCTGTTAGTAAGAATGTGGTGTGGTTTCCATGTGTTACATCAGACACTAAGGAAACTTTGGAAGCTTTGTAAGGAGGAGCCGAAGCTATAATTATGTCTCAAACATGATTCCATCACGTTTCACTTTCTACATAAACCTTCTTTGGAAATGAATGAGTCAAAGCAGGAAATGTTCTTTCTGCTGTTACAAGAGAAGAACACAAAGTAACAATCAAGTGTGAGATGAATCAGTATCACATGGCAGAAGGTCATTAGGATGGGGCACCCTGTTGTTCAAAGCAAAGATACTAATTTCTTCCAACATCAAACCTTGTTCTGCTCAAACAAGATTGCCCACATGCAGTGAAGCGGGTCTTAACATTTTTCTCCTCTGTGCTTATTTCTCTGTGCTGAGACAAAAAATAAATGCAGTTATACCTTTAGCATCTTTTTAAGGCCCATTCCCTCTTTATTCCTAGAACACCAGTCTTCATATTTGCTCCCTCTCTGAACTCATATGTTCCCATAGTATAATCTCATTCTTCTACCTATCCATCCACCCTAAACTGCGACTTCTTTCTCTTTTCTATCTAGTGGACATTTCCACATAGATGTCTTGCCCATATTCCACACTCAGTATATCTAAGACAGACGCCATCACCTCCTTCCTCCCCTCCCTGAGTTAGTTCATCCTCTCACCAAAACTACATTCAAACACCACAGTTTTCACCGGTCTCCCAGTCTTGAAATCTTGACATTTTCTCCCACCTTTACATATCACTCATTTATGTAAGTGTCGCCTTTCACATATGTGTTATTCTTTCGCTTTTAGATTAATAGTGTTCACACTTTAGAATTGTGTATCTACATGCATCTCCAGAGCAAAATGGAGAGAAACAACACTGCCTTAAATTATAAGGCTACAAAATATGTAGGTTTACATAAACATGGTACAATCTTCTTCTGTAAAAAAAAAAAAAATAGGGACAATAATAAAGATTGAGCATTCCTACTCCAAAAATCCAAATTCTGAAATGATATAAAATTTAAAATGTTTTGCACCCCAGCATGACACAAGTGAAAGACCAGCTTTCTGTCAAAGCTTAGGTATATAAAATATTATTTTAAAAACTACCTTCAGATTATGTATATAATTTACACATGAAATGAGTTTCATATTTAGAATTGTGTACTATCCCCCAGATGCTATATTATATATGTGACAATTTCAAATTCTGAAAAAGATCTGGTTCTAAGCCTTTCAGATAAGGGAAATTCAATCTCTTATACTGATTCCATAGGGTTTCCAAAAGGATGAGATGGTATAATACACACAAGTGGGCATGTACTGTACCCAGTAATGATAATTCTGTGAAATTAGCTATTATCATAACATCACCCAGTTCATATAGTATAACCTAGTTAACGGAATTTAGATCATGGAATTGTCTTGTTCCAGTTCCATTCATCAGCCATGTAAGTCATCTGAATTTATTTATTCTTTCTTTTTCTTTTCCTGGAACTTATACTGTTTGCTTAGAAAACAATACTTGCTGGTCATAGCATTAAAAACACCATATAAGATGCCTCTTTACTTTGGCACTAATAGCATCTATTACCAAGAGCCCTGGAAATTGTCCTGTTTTGGTCCTTCTTCTAACCCAAAACCCAAAAATATGTAACAGCAACTATTAACATACTATGTTCTAATGTTAGGGCTTGAAAATACTACTCATATTGTTCACATTTTCCTGTGAAAACGTGGAGTTCTGTATCAGGTGAGAATAGAATATCTTTTGGAATATGATGTCTTATGACCTCATCAGTCATTAATCATAGAATCTGAATAACTGATTCGATTACAGAATGTTCTGGGACAGGTGAAATTCTACATCATCCTCTGCCAGTGCACGGTGGTCAGTCAGCCCAGCAGCAATCCTAGGCCAGAGGAAAAAGAATCTCAAATCCTTTAACAAAAGTTGTGGCTTTGGCAGTATTCCTTCTCTCAATCATTTTTAAACACTATTGTGTTTCAAGGGAAATTCAATCCATCTGTTTCTGAGTCTTCAAAAAACATTGCTGTTTTGTAAGAGCTATTTGATGTCCCAGAGCTTGATGAGTCTCAACAAAGCCATTTGAGTCCCCATAGAAGGCTATAGATGTCCCCAAGGAATTAAGGAAGCTGGAACCTCAGGCATCTGAGACCTCACAGATTTAGCTCTGGAGAAATGAAGCTGGAACCTCAGGCATCTGAGACCTCAAGGCTGTTATGCCTCACAAATGACTACCAACTTGAATGTCTTTCTTTCTCTTTATGTACAATAAGTTTATAGGTATTCCTATGCATGCACATAATATGGTTTGGTCATAGTCTCCCCCTTAATTGTCTTTTATTGCCCTCTGGTTCTCTTTTCCCCTGTTATATTTCAGGTAATTCCCCCTTTACTTCTATTTGTCTCTTAATTGTGTGCATGAGATAAAATGTGACAGCATCTCCCTGAGCCCAGCTTATCTTACTTAACCAGATGATCTCTAGTCCAACCTATCAATTTCCTGCAACTAGTATAATTTCACTGTACTATAAGACGAGCACTCTATTTGTGGGGTCTGAAGAGATGCTTCAGTGCTTGAAAGCACATAGTACTTTTGAAGAGGACTCTCATCAGTACCCATGTCAGGCAGACTGCTACCATGTTTACCTCCAGCCACATGGAAACCAAGCCTCCACAGACACCTGCACTCATGTGCCAATAACTCCACACAGACCCATACCCAGATATAAATCTTCAAAATAAATCAAAACTAAAATAAACAAAACTATATTTTGCATGTCTACCACTTTTTCAACCCTCTACATGGGACAGAAACCTAAACAGATACATAGTTTAAGCTTTTGTGACTGCTTTGATAAACATGGGTGTGTAGGTAAATCTATAAGTAAGCGCATGGTTCTTTGTGGTATATACTTATAAATTATAATAAGCAGGTTAGTTGAACTGTATACATATTCTTTTTCTAAGGGATTTTTAGGACTCTTCATAATGATGTCTGTTCAGTTTTTTAAAAAATACCTAATTAAAAGGTGTTTATCTTAGTCTATTTTCTTGTTTCTGTGACAAAACATCTGTCTTAGTCAGGGTTTCTATTCCTGCACAAACATCATGACCAAGAAGCAAGTTGGGGAGGAAAGGGTTTATTCATCTTACACTTTCCACATTGCTGTTCATCACCAAAGGAAGTCAGGACTCGAACTCAAGCAGGTCAGGAAGCAGGAGCTGATACAGAGTCCATGGAGGGATGTTTCTTACTGGCTTATTTCCCCTGGCTCATTCAGCCTAGTTTCTTATAGAACCCAGGACTACCAGCCCAGGGATGGCACCACCCACAATGGGCCCGTCCCCCTTAATCACTAATTGAGAAAATGCCTTACAGCTGGATCTCATGGAAGCATTTCCTCAACTGAAGTTCCTTTCTCTGTGATAACTCCAGCCTGTGTCAAGTTGACACACAAAATCAGCCAGTACAACATCCTCACAAAAGCAACTCCGGAGAGAAAAAAAAAAAAAAAAAAAAAAAAAAAAAAAAAGCTTAATTTGGCTCATAGTTCAGAGTACAGTCCAAAATGGCAAATAAATAAATAAACAAATACAACTAGAGCTGGAAGTAGTTGCCACTGTATGTGTATGTCCAGAGCCAGAAGAAAGGAATAATGCTGACACCCAGCTAACTCTGCCCATTTCATACAGCCTCTGATGCCTGCCCTTAGAACGCCCCCACCCACACAAAGAATGGTTCTTCCCACCTTGATTAATTTAATTAATATAATTCCTCACTGACATCCCTGAGGCTGGCCTCCCAGCTGACCCAGGTCCTGTCCAGTTGATGACTAACATATCCCCGACACTCACTCCCTTACAGCATCAAGAGCCACATACTTTACAATGTAACTGGGCTTCCCTTCCTCCCCTCAATGCACCTTACATAGTATCACTCTGATGCATATGAGTAACACTGCTTTAGGAAATGAAACTCTTTCACTAATTAAATCTTACTATTTTAGTCCCTTAATTTTCACAACATTCAAAGGAAAAATAGTAATCTCACATAAAGAAACATATATCAAACTATAATGCAGTAACGCAAGGGTAGCAATAACACAAGGTTTCCTTTTCTTGGATGACCATTTGAGAAATTGGGGGTGACGGGGTGGGGGGAGGGGGCAGGGAGTTCCAGGAAACAAACTAGGAGATACAGAAATCACTCACTAGAATAAGTAAAATAAGACAACTTTCTTCTTCTTGGAGTGAGCTACAATTTTAAAGAGAGTCTTGGGGCTCTGAACTGAAGCAATGAGGGAAATGAAGTTGCAAATTAATTAAGGAAGATGCAATTTCAATTTCACCAAAATACAATTTTGTCTTCCTGATGTAACCCGGGCTTTTGTTACTGCTTTCTCAAACGAGTCCACAAACTAAGAAAAAAGAAGGAACTCAGATTAATGTGTGTTTTGAAGTCTATCAATCTGGTAGTATTAAGCTTTTCTATGGAAGCCAAATTTAATCAAAATTAAATTCCATGTCCATGCTAACTCATTAACACACTAGAGTCTCAAAGCACTGAGCTTTTAAAATTCTTCCATAGTAAAGAGGTATAACTCTTGACAGTTATAATAAAAACTTCCCGAAATACATTTCAGTGGCAGCTGCATGATAAACCCGGAAGAAAGATTAATACAAAGGGTTGATTTCAAAGGCAAACCGCCCATTATCTGGTTTCAATTAATCTAAGAGATAAATTCTCTACTAGTAACCAGAAATATATTAACATAAATGTGACAATGGCACCTTTTCATGATCTTTTCTGGCTTTCCTTGCTAATTTTCTTTTTCCAATGTGTGACTGTCCCATGAAATAAAATAGTTATTTTTCTTCTGGGCACTTAAATAGTGCTAACACCAATCGTAACATGAAACATGTACACAGTTTGAGCTATAGTGACATGAGAGCAGTCTTGAATGAGACTTCAGAGAAGTATAGTTTTGAGGTCCAAGAGTGGGTGGCTAGATGCACCCAAGACAGCAACCTTTTGCACACTTTCCTCCTCCTTTGATATAGACATAATCTAGTTAAAATGGAAATGTATTAGGAAAGTCAAACAATTAATTGATGCAAGAAAGGTTGTCTCATGTTCTGTGTAAATCAAAGCTAGAAATTAATTTGAGAAACAGTGTTGTATTGTAGACTAAACACAATTTGGCCTGAATATAGGGCTTGCTGTGGGTGTCAAAGTTGTTCGAGCTACACATGGTCGGTAATCCTCAGCAGAAATGTTAACTCAATTTGTCAGTATTATCTTTATGTCAACAGTAATGCTTAAATATTTACAATAGGCATAGTACACTGAGAGTTAGTAACACAAGATAAATTGGAAAAAAACACTAACAAAACGGGTGCTACAATAGAAAGGCCTGGCACTACAGACTCTGGGTTTATATACAAGAAGCTTGCCTGAAGGTAAGATTTTATTAGGTTCTATCATAGATATGTTGTTCCAAAGGTTTCCTTAAAAAATATGAGGAGGTTAATGGGAAGCAAAACAATGAGTTTACCAAATCTATTCCACACAGAATGTCAGTGTTTGATTCCATAGTCCAGAGTAGCCGCCCTGCTTTTTAAAGAGTCAAATAATACCACACAAATTGAGCAGTGTGTTTTTCAGGTGTATCATATTTTTCAACTCCACAGAACTAAACAGCTGCCATGTTACATATCATGAAAGCCATGAAGAAAGGAAAAAAAAAAAGTTCCTTCTCTTTCATTTTCTGGGTACTGCTTAAATGGCTACTGTTTGTTGTGTCAAAGGAGTGCTGTGTGTTTAAATTCTTTGTGTCTTGAGTTCGTTGAAAAAAACAGAGAGACAGAGAAAACTAATAAATAAAACTCATGCACTTAAAACACTGCCACAGCTCCAAGGCAACTAACAAGCAAGTCTGTCTTTCAAAATATAAGCCCTAAGAAAAATAAAGTAAATGAAGGAAAGCTCTTATGCAGAGTTTAAGAGGGGGGTCAAGAAAATATTAAGAAAAATAAAGAAAGAAAGAAACAAAGAAAGAAAGAAAGAAAGAAAGAAAGAAACAAGAAAGAAAGAAAGAAAGAAAGAAAGAAAGAAAGAAAGAAAAAAGAAGTACACAGCAGTAGAAAGGTAATTTTAGAAATTTATACAGGTTAAATTTAAATTAAAAAGGAATAAAATTTGAGATTCTAAAAATCAACTACTGCATTGAAAAAAAAATTTGTGTTTGTAATCCATATAAGGCAAGATGATGTTTACTTTAAAGCCACTTTAAATTTTCAACTCGTCTTTAAAATTGATTCATTTAATTTTGTCTGTGCTAAAGACCAAAAAAAAAAAAAAAAAGTTCACTTATTTGAGACGTGAGTGGCCTAAAATCCTTATATTTTGCTTCTTCTTTCCATCCATCAAGATGTCCAGGAATTGTTTCGTTGTAGCTTTATAGGGAGAATTGATAAAAGACGCTCTACTGTTGAGACAACGTATAAATCATTATTCTGACATCTGCTGTAGAAGCCAGTTCCCCTGAAGGACCTTAAGGCATTCTACCACAGAAGAATATCAGCACTCTTTGAAGCACTATCTTAACTTTCTTGCCTTTAGAGGGAACATTTCAATTCAAACTCATAGAGGAGGAGTGAACAGAAGTCATCCATCTACACTCAGAGCTCTTGTCTGGCTCGGCTGTATAACCATACGGTTTCCACTTATCTCTTTGATGTCTTATATCATGCTCCTGAATAAAAACTAGAAGTTTCTATAAACTTATGGGTGCTGAGTTCCCAGAATCACTATTTTTGATAAACTGAAGAGAAAAACAAACACATCATCAAAACCAGTTAACTTTTAAGCAACCACATTCTCCTTGTTATTACTTCTGTCTTATTAACATGTCAGTTAATACTCACCTTAATTCTCTAGTGAGAAATAAAGGTATTAAAATCTATTATCTGCGTTAATTTGGCATGTCATTTGGAATTTGTGTATTGTAAAATTAATCCTCTAAGTCAAATGTAGGCATTTGTAGATGAGGCCTTTGGGAAGGGAGATTACATAAGGCCATGAGGACAAAGACCCATGATGACACTCATGATTTTACATATGAGAAATAAATATGTCAGCTAACATGTTTGTTCAGTCTCACCATGGGATTGATGTTCTCTGCCACACAGTGAGGAATTCTTTAGCAGATACGAGCATCTCGACACTGGACCCCAGAACTTCAAACAATAAGCTTCTGCTATTTATAAATTATTTCTGTGGTACTCAGTTTCAGGAACCAAAGACAACTAATGACCAAAAGCAACTTGGGAAAGAAAGGATATGTTTTAGCTTACAGTTTATGGTCTGTTATTCAGAATAGTCAGGTCAGGCACTCAAGGCAGGAGCTGAGGCAGAGGCCATAGATGAGTACTGCTTACTGGCTTGTCCCTCATGCCTTGCTCAGACTGTTTTCTTTTATAACTCAGGACTATTTACCTAGGGCCAGCACTTGCCAGTCTGGACTGGGCTCTTCACTTCAATAACTGTCTTGGGATTTCCACTGCTGTGAAGAGACGCCATGACCAAAGCAACTCTTATAGAAGCTAACGTTTATACATTCAGAGGCAGAGGTTTAGTCCATTATCATCTGGTGGGGAGCATGACAGCACGAAGGCAGGCATGACGTTAGAGGGACTGAGAGTTCTACATCTTGATCAAAAGCCAGCCAATGGGCTGGAGAGATAGCTCAGCAGTTAAGAGCCCTTCCAGAGGTCCTGAATTCAATTCTCAGCAACCACATGGTGGCTTACAACCATCTATAATGGGATCTGATGCCCTCCTCTAGTGTGTCTGAAGATAGTGACAGTGTGCTTACATACATAATAAATAAATACATGAATAAATAAATAATTTTTTAAAGGTGACCAGGAAGAAATTATCCTCTGCAGGCAGCCAGGAGGAGGCTCTGATTATACATTGGGCAGAACTTGACCATAAGAGATGTCAAAGCCACCCTACATAGTGACACACTTCCCCCAACAAGGCCACACCTATTCCAATAAGGCCACAGCTCCTAATAGTGTCATTCCCTATGGCCAAGCATTGAAATACATAAATTGATGGGGTCCTAAGCTATTCAAACCACCACAATAACCAATCAAGAAAATACACCACAAGCTTGCCCACAGATCAATCTTATGGATTCATAACGTCAGTTGAGACTCCCTTTTTCCCGATGACCTTAACCTTTGTCAAGGTGAAATAAAAGCTAAACAGCACAATTGACCCCTTTTCAATATGCCACACAAGCATATCACTATTCAACTACACCTTTTTCATTCTTGCTGATAGCTAAGATCTCATATTACTATGAAAATCACAACAAAAACATTCCAACTTTTTAAAGTCTTTAAAACACAAATATTTCATAAGTTCAGTCTTTTTTAAATGTTTGAAATTTCTAGAAAGAATTCAAAGGTTCTTACAAAATCTAAAGGAAATAAAGAAAGTTAAATACGATCTTACTCTAGGATGGGAGAGTCAGGGCATGTTCACAATCAAGTGAAAGCAAAACCAAAATTCAAGAGTGTGTAAAAAGTTTAAAGGCTGGGACTCATTCACAATCTTCTGGGCTCTAAAAGGCTCGGTTTCTCCAACTCTGCCATCTAAATAAGACACAGCTTGCCTCATAGGCTCAGCCTAGCTCTATTCTACACGTGATGCTATCCTCAATGGTTAGCTCACGGCATTGATTTT